>NC_092647.1:32287491-32292491 GCF_039555335.1 Amphiura filiformis
TTTATTTGCTAATTGAAAAGCGTTAATAACGCTAATAACGTGTATTAGCACACAATGTGCTATTAGCGCTAATGGCAAGTACTAGCGCAAGTAATGCTAATGGCGTTATTAGCACCGAATAGCGTGTCATTTGTAATTGTGCTATAGCAACAAAATGTTAAAAGTCATAGTAAATGGCGCTACCAGCGCTAATAGCGCTATTATCGTGTATTAGCACACAATATGCTATTAGCGCTAATACAAGTACTAGCGCAAGTAATGATAATGGCGTTATTAACACCAATTAGCGTGTCATTTGCAATTGTGCTATAGTAACAAAATATCAAAAGTCATAGTAAATGGCGCTACCAGCGCTAATAGCGCTATTAGCGTGTATTAGCACAATAATATGCTATTAGCGCTAATAGCAAGTACTAGCGCAAGTAATGCTAATGGCGTTATTAACACCAAATTGCGTGTTATTTGCAATTGTGCTACAGTAACAAAATATTAAAAGTCATAGTAAATGGCGCTACCAGCGCTAATAACGCTATTAGCGTGTATTAGCACACAATATGCTATTAGCGCTAATAGCCAATACTAGTGCAAGTAATGCTAATGGCGTTATTAACACCGAATATCGTGTCATTTGCAATTGTGCTATAGTAACAAAATATTAAAAGTTATAGTAAATGGCGCTACCAGCGCTAATAGCGCTATTATCGTGTATTAGCACACAATATGCTATTAGCGCTAATAGCAAGTACTCGCGCAGGTAATGTTAATGGCGTTATTAACACCTGTCAGCGTGCCATTTGCAATTGTGCTATAGTAACAAAATATTAAAAGAGCCATAGTAAATGGCGCTACCAGCGCTAATAGCGCTATTAGCGTGTATTAACACACAATATGCTATTAGCGCTAATAGCAAGTACTACCGCAAGTAATGCCAATGGCGTTTTTAACACCGAATAGCGCGTTATTTGCAATTGTGCTATAGTAACAAAATATTAAAAGTACGCTATCAGCGTTAATAGCGCTAATAACGCTAATAACGTGTATTAACACACAATGTGCTATTAGCGCTAATGGCAAGTACTAGCTCAAGTAATGCTAATAGCGTTATTAGCACCGAATATCGTGTCATTTGCAATTGTGCTATAGTAACAAAATATTAAAAGTCATAGTAAATGGCGCTACCGGCGCTAATAGCACTGTTAGCGTGATTTAGCACACAATATGCTATTAGCGCTAATAGCAAGTAGTAGCGCAAGTAATTAAAATTGTTAAAAAATAACACTTTCTCTACATAGGGGCGCTATTAGCGCTATTAGCGCTAATAGCGCTAATAGCGCTAATAGCGCACATTAGCGTGATGTGCGCTATTAGCGCTATTAGCGTGTGGTGTACCAATAATGTCATCCAGTAGAGACAGCCCGTCACCATTAAGGTTAAAGGCCTCTCCTGAGTTCCAGTATCAACAAAAAACATCAAGGCGTAGAGCTGGCAGGCCCGAGGCCGGAGACTCCCATACGACGACTAACACTCCAAGTGGGTCCCCAATATAATGGCCCCGCAGGGCATGAAAGCAATGAGTAACCTTGAGGTTGACGTGCTGGCTATACTGGATGACGGGCTGTCGATAACGATATGCCATTTTGTTATCAACATCCCATCACCCACTAGAGACAGCCCGTCGCCATGTCTCCTTGACTCCATTATCAGCAAAAAACATGAAGACCGCAGGGCCGGCAGGCCCGAGGCCGGAGACTCCCATACGACGACTAAACACTCCAAGTGGGACCCCAATCTAATGGCCCCGCAGGGCATGAAAACAATGAGTAACCTTGAGGTTGAAGTGCTGTCTCTACTGGATGACGGGCTGTCGAGGCCGGAGACTTCCATACAACGACTAAACACTCCAAGTTGGACCCCAATATAATGGTCCAGCAGAGTATGAAAGCAATGAGCTTTCTCTACTTGATGACGGACTGTCGATAACGTTTTGTCGTTTTGTTATCAACATCAAGAATAACGATCAAGGCCGCAGGGCCGGTAGGCCCGAGGCCGGAGACTCCCGTACGACAACTAAACACTCCAAGTAAGTTTCAATATATAAGAGCCCCGCAGGGCAAAAAAGCTAGTGTGACCGCTGTCCCCACCAACAAAAAACATCAAAGCCGCAGGGCAGGCAGGCGCGAAGCCGGAGACTCCTATACGACAACTAAACACTCCAAGTGAGTTAAAATATAAAAGGGCCCGCAGAGCAAGAAAGCTAGTGTGACTGCTGTCCCCACCATCAACAAATAAGATCAAGGCCGCAGGGCCGGCAGGCCCGAGGCCGGAGACTCCCATACGACAACTAAACACTCCAAGTGAGTTCCAATATAAAAGGGCCCCGCAGGGCAAGAAAGTTAGAGTGACCGCTGTCCCCACCACCAACAAAAATCATCAAGGCCGCAGGGCCGGCAGGCCCGAGGCCGGAGACTCCCATACGACAACTAAACACTCCAAATGAGTTCCAATATAAAAGGGCCCCGCAGGGCATGAAAGCTAGTCTGAAAGCTGTCCCCACCATCAAGAATAAAGATCAAGGCCGCAGGGCCGGTAGGCTCGAGGCCGGATACTCCCATACGACAACTAAACACTCCAAGTGAGTTCCAATATAAAAGGGCCCCGCAGGGCAAGTAAGATAGTCTGACCGCTGTCCCCACCATCTAGTATAAAGATCAAGGCCGCAGAGCCAGCAGGCCCCAGGCCGGAGACTCTCATACGACAACAATATATAAGGGCCCCGCAGGTCAAGAAAGCTGATGTGACCGCTGTCCGCACAATCAACAAAAATATCGTGGCCACAAGGCCTGGGCCTGAGGCCGGAGACTCCCATACGACAACTAAACACTCCAAGTGAGTTCCAATATAAATGGGCCCCGCAGGGCATGAAAGCTAGTCTGAAAACTGTCACCACCATTAAGAATAAAGATCAAGGCCACAAAAAAGCTAGTGTGACCGCTGTCCCCACCAACAAAAAACATCAAAGCCGCAGGGCAGGCAGGCGCGAAGCCGGAGACTCCTATACGACAACTAAACACTCCAAGTGAGTTAAAATATAAAAGGGCCCGCAGAGCAAGAAAGCTAGTGTGACTGCTGTCCCCACCATCAACAAATAAGATCAAGGCCGCAGGGCCGGCAGGCCCGAGGCCGGAGACTCCCATACGACAACTAAACACTCCAAGTGAATTCCAATATAAAAGGGCCCCGCAGGGCAATAAATTTTGTGTGACCGCTGTCTCCACCATCAGCAAAAAACATCAAGGCCGCAGGGCCGGCAGGCCTGAGGCCGGTGACTCCCATACGACAACTAAACACTCCAAGTGAGTTCCAAAATAAATGGGCCCCGCAGGGCAAGAAACTTAGTGTGACCCCTGTCCCCAACATCAACAAAAACATCAAGGCCGCAGGGCCGGCAGGCCCGAGGCCGGTGACTCCCATACGACAACTAAACACTCCAAGTGAGTTCCAATATAAAAGGGCCCCGCAGGGCAAGAAAGCTAGTGTGACCGCTGTCCCCACCATCAACAAAAATATTAAGGCCGCAGGGCCGGCAGGCCTGATGCCGGAGACTCCCATACGACAAGTAATCACACCAAGTGAGTTCCAATATAAAAGGGAACCGCAGGGCAAGAAAGTTACGGTGACCGCTGTCCGCACCACCAACAAAAAACACCAAGGCCGTAGGGCCGACAGGCCCGAGGCCGGAGACTCCCATACGACAACTAAACACTCCAAGTGAGTTCCAATATAAATTTAGCACAATTGCATATGACGTGCTATTACTGGTTATTAGCGCTAATAGCGCTATTAGCGCTAATAGCGCGCTTTCCCTAGAGTTAAAATGTTTTAAAATTTAGCACAATTGCATATGATGTGCTATTACTCGTTATTATAGCGCGCTTTTCGTAGACTTAGAATCTTTTTTTAAATTTAGCATAATTGCATATGACGTGCTATTACTCGCTATTAACGGTAATAGCGCGCTTTCCCAAAAGTTAGAATATTTTCAAATTTAGCACAATTGCATATGACGTGTTATTAACTATTCGTTATTCGCGCTATTAGAGCTAATGGAGCGTCACCTTAGTATTTCCTTATTAGCATAACTAGCAAAACACTGCTAACTATTCGTTATTAGCGCTATTAGCGCTATTAGCGCTAATAGCACGTCCCCTTAGTATTTTCTTATTAGCATAACTAGCAAAATAACTTAACTGTCAGTCTCCTTATCCACTGAGCTATTGGGGTGTTGTAATTTTACGTGCACCTTTGTACTATAGATTCATTATAAACGAATAAAAAGTGTTTAAAACTAATCCACTTGTTTTATGCAATAATAATTGGCTTATTGAATAGAGAACCACGGTATTCAGACCTGTTCTTCACAAATTAGATTCCAAAACTTGACATAAATAGAAAAATGCACGGTATGCAAGCCAGTAAACAATATAGAGACATAGTATTAAAATCTTTATTGTGTCTGCATACCGTAAAACTCGTACATTGATATGGTCTAAATTATCCCAAACAAATCAAGTAACATTAAATAGCTCAATTGGTTAAGCGCGTACCAATTCTCGCTATTCGCAATAAGGGCGCCGCCAGCGGTTTGCGATGTAATCGTGATGTATCATGGGAAAATCGTGATGTATCATGGGAAAAGGTCGACATCCAAGTCCGCGCAATACGAATATTACCATGCTATTACATAGGAACACGTGACAATATTTTTTAGTTTGTCAATATAACGGTATTACACGCAAATCGATAGAGAAAAAATTAATTGTGCACATTTCAAATCACATTATTAAGTATTATTGAGTATCGATTCGCGTGTAACACCTTTATTTTGACAAACTCAAAAATATTGTCACGTGTTCCTATGTAATAGCATGGTAATATTCGTATTGCGCGGACTTGATGTCGACCTTTTCCCATGATACATCACGATTACATCGCAAATCTGC
>NC_092647.1:32897491-33079675 GCF_039555335.1 Amphiura filiformis
CTGCCCCTCTTTGCTGAAGAAGTAAGTTCTCCTTCAATGATGCGTCACTGCTTTGACGTAATTTACGCCGCTGTGCAATATACCAACCCTGGTGGCAGACTCCAGTGATAACAGTTGACCAATCTCTCTTTGCCAAAATGAAGGAGCTACAATGGTCCATGGACAATCTGTATGGCGAAGACAAGTTTGTACTGCTTTTTGGGGGGGCTGCACACAGAGATGACCGCCAACAAAGTCTTGGGCCACTGGTTGGAAGGTAGTGGTTGGGTTCCTGAAAATCGTTCCTGAAAGCATCCCATGTCACCCGTGCCCGACATGCCCATCAAGTTACTGCTTGTGCATTACATATCCTCATGAGGAAAGCATACAATGTGTATTTGGACAACCTTCCCAAGGTCCCCCAGAGAGTTTCAGCTGCTGGTGTACACGACGGAGGGATAAGCATCCTCAGTTCCTATACTGGTACACAGCACTTGAGTTGCAGCTACTAATGTTGGCATTTGTGCGTTCTTTACGGATAGGAGACTTTGACATGATCTGTACGTAGACACCCTAACCAAGCCGACACCTTGGTTCTTCAGTCTAAACCACACACACTATGCCCGATGGATGTCTGTAAGAGATATGTGTATCCTCAATGCAACCCATCCTGATGTTGCTCAACAGTTCCGGAATGGCAAGTTCGTTCTGGCCAAGTCTCAGAGAAAATTCTCCTTGATCGCCATTGACCATGGCCATCAGCAAAATAATGGAGTGATGAAAGATGAAGGTGGAATAATTGGACTGACACAGGATGAAGACGCTCTTTTGCGATGGGCTGTAGCTGTGCCAGAACTCATTCGCGTCATTTCTGAGTTTGAAGCATCCATTGTCGGAAAGAGAGAGAATGACAGTCAAACAAACCACCATGAGCAAACATCTTACTTCACTGGTGGATGTAATCGATGACATGGGAAACCCATTTGAGGAGGAGAGATCAGACATTCTCAGACTACACTCAAGGGACATAATGGATAAGGAATCAATTGAGTGCCTCACATCCATACAAGAGCAGTATGCAACCTATGTGGAGGAGCGTCTTGAGACAAATAGCAAGCCAATAACAGCTCCCATCACCAGATACAAGGTGATACAAGCAAGCACAACGCTCTAATAAGGCAGGTTCAAAGGCCAACCTTCTCCAAAGTGAATCTGCTCTCCTCTCAAGGCAGTATATTGCATGCCAGACAATAGATGGTGACCTGGACAACTTTTTCAGCCACGAGAACCACCCATTTCCACCATCTCTATCTTCTTATGGGCAGCATCGTTTGCCGTTGCAGAAGTCTCACCTTATGCATTGTCTTGAGCAATACGTGGAGACTACTTGTCAGCATTCTGAAACCTGTCAGATGCAAGGTATTTGGTGACTACACTGCAAAGGTATATCAGGCTCAAAGAGTAGACATTGTGTGGGACCAGTACTTCGACAACAGTCTATAAGCACAAAACCAGAGAAAAGCGTAGTACAGGACCAACTCAAGGAAGATGTGTGAAGTTGTCTAGTCCCGTACCAAGGAACTGGAAACCGTTCCTCCGCTTGAACGAGAACAAGACAGAGTTGTTCAAACTCTTTAACAATGAACTTATCACAAGTGCAACTGCAGAAAAGTATCTCGTTGTTACCAATGGCGACACTGCACTCTGCTCGACCCCTCTCTCGAGACATGACCAACTTAGCTCCTTGCAACCATGAGGAAGCAGATTCCAGAATCATGGTACACGTTGCAGATGCCATCATGCTGGGCTTTCAAAGGACCTCGTTCGAACAGTAGATACTGACGTAGTTGTGCTTGCAGTAGCTTCTCTGCCACAGCTAGGAAGAGCAGAACTTTGCATTGAGCAAATATCTGAAGAGACAGGAGCTTCATTGGAGTATTTCACTATACTTCTCTATGACAGGACAGCAATATGCACCTCTATCAATGAAAGTTCGAAAGCTTCTCTTCACTGTTCACACACAAAGGCCATCAGATGTCATCTCTTCCTCCCACCAGGGCTGCTATACAGCAACATATTAGAAGAGCAGTTTTGCAAGGTGGACATATCTGGGCTAGTACTACGGTACCATATCGTCAAATGCCATCGCCTGCTGACTGGGGTTCTACTTGTCCAGAACAGTGGATGCCCTTGTGGACACATTTGCCAGATACTGGAGTGTCTTGACCAGAGTTGCTGAAGTGTGCATGTAGGAGGAGATGTATAGAGACTGTAAATGTGTAAGGGCACTCTTAAAATGCACTGTATATTGCACATGCAAGGGCGATTGTGACAATGCCTAACTGTGGCAAGGTCCGCAAACAGTCTTAAGGTCATATGAGCTTGAAAATGACTGGATACTAACTTTGAATGTGCTGATGCCTCCGGGTGATGCCTTCAAGTATCGGCAGTATTATTAACACTATTATTCCAACTAACCAGCTAACTGGCTGAAAGTTATTAATATTTTGCTAAATAGTATAGTTCCTAGCCAGTTACATAGATTTGCCTTATTATGTAGACTAATATAACTTTAAACAATTGTTGCTAGGTAATTTGTTGCCTAGCAACTGTTGCTAGGGCTTCTTAAGGTTTTTAATGACCTTAGAATAGTCTGCTGATAGTTCTGATGTCCTGAAACATTATTATCAACCTATCTAAATCATTTAAAAGGGACTAAAAAGGTCCAATTAGCTGGTTACTAAGGTAATTCCCTTCCCTAACAACGGTTGCTAAGTAACACTTTGCTATTTTTGGCACTACCCCTAGAAATGATCAGTAGAGCCCAAAGAACAACTGTGCCAAGTTTGGTGCTTTTACCACATTCTGAGCAATTATGGCAATATATTGCACCAATTATTACATAGTTCTGTATGGAGTATTTTTTCTTGTGAATCTCAAGCAAGGCTGCAAGTGTTACAAAATCAGCTAGCCAGGACAATTTTATCTGCTGATATTAGAACACCAATAAGTAACTTAATGAGTGCACTACAGTGGATAAAACTAAATGATAGATGGAATAATCAACTTCTTATTTTAGTTTTTAAGTGTTTAGAAACCTGGGTCCATCTTATCTATCATCTAAATTTGAATTTGTTCATGATAGTCATATGCATATTACCAGGAATCATTCATCAAATACTCTTGTTGTACCAAAATGTAATTCAAATTCAGGCAAGCGTACATTCCATGCCAGAGCTGTTAATACTTGGAATGAAATTGCACCTCAAATCCGCAAAGAATTAAATAATATGTCTTTGTATCAATTTAAAGCGCGAACAAATACTTCTGCTAAATAATTTGGGATTTCTATTCCCTTATAACTTGTACTTTTTATAAGGACATTTTAGCTTTAGCTTGTATTTTGTATAATCTTTGCCATATGAGTTCAATAGTATTTATTATGTTATTGATTTACCATGTGTAAGATGTAAATTTACTATGTATCAATATGTATTACAGTATTTTATAATTGTATGAGGGCCTGCTTGGAAAGCAGTGCTTGACACTGAAGTGGAAGTACCCTCAATAAAGAAAGATTATTATTATTATTACAAATATACAAAAATAACAACAGCAAAATACATTAGAAAATATATGTTTTAAGACCATTTTTTAAAAGATTCAACTGTGAGAATAGTGCTAAGGGTAGCCGGTAACTGGTTCCAGAGGGTTGAACCAGACACAATAAATGAACCATCACCAATTTTTCTATGACTCCTGGGGATGACAAAGCGAGTAATATCAAGCTCAGAGCGAAGGCCTTTCCTAGGTGGAATGTAGGTAGCGATGAAGTCAGTGAGATAAATCGATGATAGTCCATTTAGCACTTTGAATACGTGAAGAATAATTTTAAATCAGATTCGTTTTTCAACCGGTAACCAGTGAAGCGAGTTTACCAAAGGAGATGTTGAATGACGAGGAACTTGGTAAACTATGCGGGCCGCCCGATTTTGTAGGCGCTGTAGACGAGCAAGATCTTTAACGTTGCATTCAAACAGGAGTGCATTGCCATAGTTTAGATAAAATAAGTGCCCGCATAGCATAGTATGGATATGCAGACATCTTTTTGTAACTAATCTTGGAAACAGAGACAGAACACTAGTGTCAAGTGGTCTATGACTTTTACAGTGTAGCATTTCTCTGTCTCCGTGTCAGCTTATTTGATGCAGCACGACCCTTTTTTTGTTTTATTGAAATCGGTTAAAAATGAGGTGGTGCCGGCCAAAAACATTATTCGGACGGGGGGGGTGATCCGAGGGGTCTGAAAATTGTCATTTTGCATCAAAAATATGAGTATATACCTTATGCTATTGATATTGCAGCTGTTTTCCAAAAATACGGATGCTCTAAATCTTATGCAATTGTCTAAAAATGGATTATTTGGCATCAATAGCATAAAAACAATATCAATAAAATAAGCATAGAATAATATTTTTGATGCAAAATTACAATTTTCAGACCCCCTCAGAACCCCCCGGCCGAATAAGTTTTTGTTATTTTGCCGGCACCACCTCATTTGTTGACCGATTTCAATAAAAGAGGTGTCAAAATGCTCAGGAGATCAACCTGCATCAAATAAGCTGGAGCCCTAAGGAATCTGAAACGTCATGGTTGTATAAACCAGTACTAATATAAATTTTGATAATGGAGTTTGCTATACTCCCAGTTCACCTGTTAGGTTAGTTTTATATTAAATATGAAGACGATATGGTAAGAAATAAATCACTTAAACAGTAAATTGTGGTTTGATTGTTTTGTTGTTTGTGTGATAATTGATCTGTGCTAGACTAAGACCTCGGTCGAACCTCTGGTTCTCTGAAGAGCTTTATATTAGTGCCCATACCAAATCCAAATCTTGGAAGTAAGAGCCGGTGAACAAATCTGCCAAAAATTTAGGTTGCAAAGCTCTACTCATATAACTTACCTGGATATAAAACAATTTGTAAAAATGACCATATCAGTGCAAATTTTGGGGGCAAAATGTGCGAATTTGTTTAACCCAAATTTGACATGTTTGACCTTTGACCTCATCTCATTTGCATGTTAGCTTTTGATCAGACCCCTCGCAGTACCTTAGGAGATCCAGTGATCCCCAAGTAAAATAAACCCAAGCAAGTGACCAGTATTTAAAGAAAATGTATGTAGGCCAATCCCTGCCTGGTTTAGATCATTCTGTAAAAAAATAATACCACTCCCAGCAGTAAATTTACATGTACAGAGCTAAGTTGCCGAAGGCAAGCTACATAAGTCACCAACAAGTAAGTAGGACCACCATGCAGTAAAGATCACTGTCTATCTAAGATATTAGTCTACAAAACCCACCAACCGCGAAAGTCCACTCACCGAGCCGCCAGGCGAGGGCTCTTGATATTTTGCTGTACATTTTATTGCAGCCAGTAATGAGATTTTAATTGATGTTATTATTGCCAAATCTTAAAACAATTCAATCCCAACAGGGGACCAGGTGACGCAATAAATTATGACTGAGAGTGCCATTTCCATGTGCTGGTTTACACATCATCAGGCGATTATCTAATTAGCTGGTGGAAATTTTTAGCCATGAATGTCTGTTTGTCCATGGTTTGCATTTTATACTTTCTACCAGCATGTTCTACTAATAGACTAGGAGCCCAGACGATTTATTCAGCTGAGAAGGGGCAAAAGGTTTGATGGCCTGGTTATGTTAGTATAGACCAAAGATTCAATATTCCATATTGCTGCCGGGTCACAGCCTGTACGGGCAGCCTGGGGTTCACAAAATAGGGGGCCAAAAATTGCATTTATTCAGCGACAAAACTTGTTGGATATCACTCCCAGGAGGATACTTATCATGCCTATAGCAACGACAGCAATTTTGGCCTGTACGGGGGCTCAGACAGTAGCCCCAAAGGGGCCCGCCCATATGGTGTTATTCAGCTGAAGAGAGACAAGGACGAATCTTTTTGCATTGGAACTATTACACTTTGGGGTGCACTAAAATACCAATGACAGCAACTTTTTCCTATACGGGGGCCCAGACAGTAGCCTCAAAGGGTCCGATGTCCTTTAGCTGAATAAATCAGTTATTGGACATTGGAATGAGATATGTTTTCTGTTGGAACACAAACTCGAATGTAAGACATCCCAAGACAATTATTATCATTATATCACCCCTTCATTGTTATCAATAGTAAGCCCACGCAATTATTATCTTAGACGAATAAACGGCAATTAAATCAATTGAAGATAACGAGTCATAATGAAGACTTATAGCTTAACATCTGTCTGAAGCATATCCCGGAAGCATATGGTCAATTCCAGCCAAAGCGGGCCAAAATTCTCTCTGGGGGCCATTTTAAAAAAGTGTTCCTTTTCAATTCTAGACTTATCAAATGAGACGATCATGTCTAGTGAATCATCAGGTGGAAGTGCTATCGGATTGAAAAATAACTTTTCTTGCTAGACCAAATACAGTGTTAAATGCGCATATGCATGTTACCCACGAATTCAAGCATTTTTCACCTGTTGTACGCCATAAAATTTCACTTTCTTTAATATCTTTCAATATTTTATGTGTGACTCATATACACTAGAAACCGGTGAAGACTTTGAACGTAAAATAGAATTTTATTACATATATCTACAAAGAAATATTTTGGTTATTACAAATGTTAAGAAAGAACCAGCTGTACAGTTAAGATTGTGTCAATTCTTCGAACTCTTTCCAAAGTGGCTGTCATTTAACATTACTGTATTATTTCGAAAGATTAGAATAAATGCTTCATATAAATATAAAGTTAGATTTTGTATCTCGTCGCAGGATGAGGATCTCGGATGGATTCGTGGGTAACAGCGTCTGGAAAATAGCAATTCCTATTAATTTTTTTAAATAAAAATAAAAAATACTTTTCCGTATGTCAATAATTCAGGCTGCAATGGCACTAAAATGAATTTTAATCAAAATACAGACTACATGGAATATTTAGAATGGATCATTATGGCATTTTGGGTATAAAGGTTTTGAGAATAATGAAGTTGCCAAATTCAAATAGACAGAGCAAACAGTTTTATATTATTATTTTAGTAAAATCATTCCATATTTTCATGCAGCAATATTCTATTAACTCGTGTTTGACAGTTCCTATGAACTAAAACACTATCAATACATTGCTAACTATAATTTAAGGGATTCGTGGGTAACCAAAATGTACGTGAGTAAACCTATTTGAAGGTAAGTATTGGTAAGCGGCAAAATAGAAACTATTACAGAAGGTTGGAAACCACCATGCGGTTATTCCTCCATTGTGTTTCAATGATTCCCGTTTCTCTAACTAATTGCATTTACCCAAAAAATGGTAATTTAGGATAATCAATCAAAACTTCATGATGCAGCTTCAGTATACCTTCAAGAGGACGCTATTAAACAGGACCGTTTTGGAACCTATTTCGCATGTTTTCAAAATGTTAAGATGCATAAGAAACATATAATTTACGAGTAAATCCTAGGATTCGTGGGTAACGCCGAATTCGTGGGTAAAGCTATAAGTACTATAGTACCGTTTGGGGTTTGCGTTTCTTAGGTGTATAAACTGTAAGTACTGTCAAAATTATAGCATACACATGGCTTGAATATGTGCTGATTTAAACTTAAAATAAACAATCTCCTTATTTTTCAAGGTTAGCATCTATTCGGGATTCGTGAGTAACAAAAGTTTAAACCGTCGTAGATTCTTTTTTAAAGGCGATGAACGTATTTTTACGATTTACAATTTTAAGCGCTTGTCAAACTAAATTCAGTGTCCAAAGTCATTAAATGTTAATTTAAGTTATGGCGATTATATTTGCTGGACTCGTGGGTAACAGTTGATACGTGGGTAACTTCAAATTTGATTTTATGGAATTTTATGGGTAAAACGTATTTGCATAAAATAATCACTTGGACCTCAGAATTATAGAACGAAACTTCGTTTCATGATATAGTCATTTATGGCATATTCACTTAACATTTTTCAGAACGATCATTTTATTTTTGATACGCGGGTAACAAAATTATTAGCCAAATTGACTTAATGGCCTCTAGAGTCCACAAACTTTGGTGGAATTCAATCGTTTTACATATGATGAGAGATCATGCAAACGTCTTTCTAACGGTAATAATTTCATTTTGATTGAACGACATTCAATGACATATATGGTGCTTTATCTTTGAATTCGTGGGTAACGCCAAATCATTTAAGCTATCATAACTTGTCCCCTGGTATGACTTGCTAGTAAAGGCCTATATGCACAAAGAGAGCACATTGGACGTGACATGATATGCTCCATCAATAACGTGATTTCCTTTATTAATGACATTTTAAAGTGGAAAGTTAACATAGAGAGAATTTTGTCCCGCTTTCGCTGGAATTGACCATATACAATACTACCAATTACATGCAACATACATACGGAAAAACAACGTGATATTATTAACCCATGTTTGTTGTCTATACAATACTACCAATCATGATGCAGTCATGGTCCATGGCAAAGGCGATTCGACCTTTGTGGCATTAAACCCAGTTAACAGGAAATTAATCTAGTAAATTGATTCAGTAAAGCAAATAAGCTCATGCATTCGATCACTAACGGCAACCAGCTTCGGTCGATTACCCCAGCTGCAGCGTGTGTAAACTCTAATTTGCATAGAGGCTGTACGTGAAATTATTGATTGGCTCCAAACAAATAATTAGGGAGCTAGAGCCAATTATGTCAAATGTTGACAGAAAGAAGAAGAAGAAACCACTGAAAAACAGGAGTCCAGCCGCCGCTCGGCTGGACAAAAGAAAGAACTAGATATATTGCATCCTCAGAAGGCTGCGAAGTCCAGCCGTGACCTTGAAGTGACCTCTTATGACCTTGAAAAGATTTGGAACACAATTACCTTTTCGTCAAAAATGTTGGCATTACTTTTGATAACAATCTACCTAATAAAATAATTTGACCTTTAATGACCTCTGATGACCTTAAAATGACCTCCATTTTGTTTCAAATCATATCAATATTACATATTCTAATTTAGATTTAAATTGGACGAATTTTGGAATTTGACCCATTTTGACCTTAGGTTGACCTCTGGTGACCTTGAAATGGCCTCCATGATATTTTGAATCCTACCGTGATTACAAATACTAATTTTCATTTGAATTGGGCAAATTTCAAAATTTTACCGCTTTTGACCCCAAAACAGACCCCTCCTCATGTTCAAGCCAAATCTGATTATAACCCTATATGCACCCTATGCTATAGTCATTTTGGCATTATTCTGATGATCACAGCACTTAATATGCAGGAAAAGGTGAACTTTAAGGTGATTTTCAGTAATCAACCCTATTTTACCCCTTCATGACCTTTAACTCAAAATCCGTGTTTACCCTATAGACACCAGCTAATGTCAGTGCATATGTGTCAATCTCATCTCTGTGCTATGTAATCTGTAGGAAAGGAAGCATTTTGAAAGTATTTTGTTATGTGCAGAAAAAATCCCCTTAATGACCTTTGACCCCAAATCTGTGTTTACCCCATAGACCCCAACTATAGTCCATGCCGATGATAAAGTCTCATTGCGCTACCATGTAATCTGTAAAAGAAGAAGCATTTTTGGTAAAACTTGCATTTTTAGCCAAAATTACTCATGCGTGACATTTGACCCCAAATGCGTCATGTCAAATGTAAAGGCTGGGGTAGTGGAGCCTTTGCCCAAGTTTGGTTAAAATCGGTCAAATAATTAGGGAGCTAGAGCCAATTATGTCAAATGTTGACAGAAAGAAGAAGAAAAAACCGCTGAAAACAGGAGTCCAGCCGCCGCTCGGCTGGACTAAGAAACCGCTGAAAAACAGAAGTCCAGCCGCCGCTCGGCTGGACTAACTAGATATATTGCATCCTCAGAAGGCTGCGAAGTCCAGCCGTGACCTTGAAGTGACCTCTTATGACCTTGAAAAGATTTGGAACACAATTGCCTTTTTCGTAAAAAAGTTTGGCATTACGTTTGATAGCAATCTACCTAATAAAATAATTTGACCTTTGTTGACCTCTGATGACCTTGAATTAACATTTTCAAACTACACACAGGAAACAAGGGGCAAACATTTTGAATCTTTGTTGTTGGTTTTTATATGACTGGGACTGATGTTAACAACGGTTAATATATTTATTCAGCTGTCATTGATGATGGGAGTGTCATCCTCATCCATCTGGGAGTGTCATCCTCAGACATGCATAAACATGTATGCTTGCCTAAATTATCTGTTATTGGTTAAGATTACCACCCACGTTGATTTTTAGTTCATTAACATTTATCTCAGATTACATCAATTTGTAAGCGCTCTTTAGCAAAGTCATAGTTCATTTATTTAAAACCGTATGACAAAACAGGCGAAAATAATAAAAGAGAATTGGCCATTGCTCGTTGAATTGAAGCTAGTATATGGACAATATAAGTATATAAGTGCATGTGCTATTTCGTTTAATGACATAAAATTTTGAACAATATTGTATGGAACACTTGAGGTTTTATCTTATAAAACCTACATTTTGGTCAAAAATAATGCTTGAATAAGACAGATTTGTCACATTCGCGTTGATATAAAATATTGAATTGTGTCATCTGTTGACGGAATGAAAAAAGTTTTTAGCGGGAAGTGTTAGCTTTCGTTTGATATAAAAACTTTTCTGATTGAATGAAGGGAACATTGGGGATTTTGACAAAACCCGATCACATATGCCGTATTTTCCACTAGCCACCAGCTAGATCTCACACAGCTCTTTTAATGCTATGTACTCAACCATGTAGTATAAACGCAGACTGTGTAGAGGCCAGACTCGCTGTGCTTGGAAAAATCTGTTTACTCGGGTGTGTCGAAGTAGAAACTGTGCGTAGATGTATATATTCATAAGAGAATCGTTTTGTATCCAAACCTTTTCATATGAAACATTTTAAGAGTTAGTTTCTTTGTTTTCTATAAGTGTATAATATTAAAAATTTAATCAAATATTATTTATCCTTCTTTCAGTTTTCCACATGCAGATCGGCCTGTTTCAATGGTAGAACACAATGGCGAGGAGAATGAATTCCGTTTACATGCTGAGTGGATTGAAGTATCTGATGATCGGGCTGATGATTTGCACATTCTGGGTTATTTTGTTCGTTGGTATCTCTACACATCTGTTATTTTCTAGACATCAGGAACCTATTGACCCTATTGACCGCAGTTTGGTGAGAGAAATTCAGCTTGGAGACCGTAATCCGCTACCAGCCATTGACAACAGATCCCTTTCGCTATCAACAATAGACAACTTGTCACTTCCGCTACCAGCCATTGACAACAGACCCCTTCTTAGTACTAGGGATATTGTCAGCAGAACTACACAGTGACTACAGGAATGCTCAACGATCCACATGGCTATCTACTATACACATTTTTCAAGATAAGCTTCCGTTTAGAATAATCTACAAATTCTTTCTCGATAAACCAACAAATGATGCAATCGTAGAAAATGATCAATATAACGATATTTTATTCCTAAACGATACACACCATGGACGAGCTGTCAAATTTGGATATAAGGTCGTGTGTCACAACCTGGGGTACCTTTGTGTTACATAGTGAAAAAATAAAATGCTTCAAACATTTTACCTACACATCTCATTTGAAGTGGTTCATCCTCCTGAGCATTTTGACACCTTTTTTATGGAAATCGGTTAAAAAATGAGAGAGTGCGGGCAAAAACAATCACAAAGTAGGTGGGATTTAACCCCACCTCTTTTTCCACATTTACAATCATTCTGAGCAAGTATTAGTCTTTTACATGACCTTCTGTATTTATTTACTTGGTTTAGATGTCTGGGAGTTCATTTAGACATTTTTTACTAGATTCAAATTTTTAATGGGGTTTTAGATCAAATTTACGATACGAATCCCTCCCCCTAATCCTCCGCCCCCTAATCCTCAGCCACCCTTGGCACATTTCATGGCAAACGTCATAAGAAAATAATTAAACATTATTTTTAAAAAGGATAAAAACATGAGTAATATAGAATAAATTAGCCTCGATTTAAGACCTAATTGAATCTTCTAAGTGAAGGAATACTCAGGCGACACTGTTTTGAAGTCCAAACTGCACATCAAAATGTAACAAAGCCACCTTTTTGGGTATCCCAGTATAAGACACAGGATCATAAATTATACATTTGGTGGAAGTACGTTTATGAGAATTACCCAGATGCATTACTTGCGGCCAAACTAGATGATGATGTTTTTCTATGTGTCCCGCAGTTGTTAAAACGACTTAATTGCAATACTGGGTAAAAACCACATGTGCCTGCTAACGGTCAAATTTTTTTTATTGCATGAGGTTAAAGGGGTTTGGTAGTAGGTTACAAAATGTCACATACAAAATTCCTCCGGAGCTCGTTGCCATAGCAACGGCAGATTTTATGATTTTGACGATTTTTTCTTATTTTGGGGTGAAAATAAAGGAAAATATGTACTTTTCTGAATTGCTCCTGACTTTAAATTTGAGGTCACATTAAAAACAAAACCTTACCACCATAAAGTACTATCTTTGTGCTTTCCCCAGATGCAAGAAATATTTCAATAATATTTCCCTATGTGCAATTTTAGGGCTGGGCAACATTGCCAATTTAGCATTTTTGAAAAAATGTAATTTTTACCCTATCTTTGAAGTCTAAAAACTAATTTTGCTTGAGCACCAATAATTATTTTCTCTTTGTTGGTACTTGGGCAGACATTGCCCTTCCAAATTTGGTAAAACATCTCTGGGGCTATTTGACCTGTAAAGCCAGTGTTGCCAGAAAGTTTGATAATTTTCAAAAAATGCATTTTTCAAAATAATGCATTTTCTACATATTTACTCATGTAACCTTTAATACCACCAACTTACTTGAAATATTTGCACACTTTGCACACATGATTAGACACACACTGCAACATAAGCAGGTGGCATAGCAAGCCATACATGTAGGCTTAGGGGACCTTGAGGATAAGCCTAGTTTTGACCAAAAATAGTCATTTTTGCATGGAAATTTTTTTAAATGACATAATTATATGCATCTTGAAAAGTGCATCAGCTTACTAAGATGGATGTTTGGATCACAAAAGTAAATCACAACATTTTTCTGTGACCTGTGGTTTTTGACCTATGACCTCTTGGAATTCATAAGTAGGCCTAAAATGTAGGATTTTAATGATTTTGGTCATTTTGGCCAAAAATGAGACCTTTTTTACCACCATCTCAAACAGGTTTTGAAACTTAGGCAATAATGGTGTTACCAGATTATATGACAATTAATTTACCCATAACGTAACTTTTGAGTTCGTCAAAACATGCGTGCATTTGTTTAGAAATATAGCCCGGTAAAATGAATGATACGAACAATAATATAAACTTCAAACTCCCATGCGGGCATCAATATTGACGTTTGCATTATTTGACACCCTCATTGAAATTCTCCCCTAAATTAAGACATCCTTTTATTGTTCCGATGTCATCAATTTCTACTTCTACTTCTACTTCTACGTTTATACTGTAACAGGACCTGTTGACGGAATACTTGTCCAGGGTGGAAAGGTAACATCACTGGCTTCACATGTTCGCATGGAAACAACCATGCAGACAATATTTTACAAGTTTACAATGCAAGTAAAAATCCAACTGGTGATGAAGCTAGTGGGTCATGATGTGCTGTTGCAATTAAAACACTCCCTATTTTCAACCATTTTCCCTAGTTTCTAACACAATCCTCAAAATAATTTTCTATCCGTTTGTGTATATGCTATCAATTTGGTTAAAATTGCCATTCCAAAAGTATCATGGTAACAATGATATGATCATTAAAGGGAGAAAAGATATAATACATAATACCCTAAAGGATGTTGAGGTCGAAGGTCATTTAGGGGTTGAAATAGCTGTGATTGGGCTCAAACTTGGTGAATATAAACCAAGAGGGGAATGTGTTAAAATCACAGCAGAGGTCACTTCATGTAAAACATCATGTACGGGTCAAATTTCAAAATTGCTCTGATTAATTTGATTGTGAATAATAAATTGCTAAATAACATTTGACACAGAAGAAGACCTCTCTTACTTCCATACCCTTACTAAAGCTTCCCTTTGAAAGGTCCGATGTTTAACATTTTCCCTGAAAGACTCACAATTTTAAATATTCCCCTCCCGAGATGCCCAGATTCAGGTATGTAAGGATGTGATCAACTTTGGAAGATAACATTCGATGGTCTTTATAATAAAACATGAAGGATCTAAAGATTTACCAAATCTTGCATACCAGAAAAATATTTATGTATGTGGGCCTAGATCTTGGCCACATCCCAGTCCACATTGAGTGTTTGGGGCGAATAAAGTGGGCCTATAGAAGAATCCATTGAGCCAAGTGATGGTCAAAATTCAGTTGGCCATTACTGGGTCCCGTCTGCATCAAACTGGGATGGTGTTGTTACTGCCCAATTGGTTGGATTATACCGGCTTAAGGGATCTAGAATGAGCGTTTATGGCGTTTCGACAGTATTTTTTTTGTGGACATGAGAGCACCTCAGACGTATCAATTGCATTCTGAATACGAAGCATGTCTTTCTGATATCAAATAATTTTAATTTTTGAAATTCACGATATAATACAAATTTTATGACAAATTATTAAAATTTGATATTTTTCAAATTGTTGATATATAACAGTCTTCGAAATAAATTTTATAAATCTAATGATATATTCTTAAAGTGTATGTAGCTGGGAGGAAAAGCCGACGATCAAATGAAAATGTTGACCTTTTATATTGAAGATATGGATTTTTTTCCCAGAAAGACCTTTTTTTTTGTGTGTGTTTTGGGGAAAAAAATTCCATATCTTCAATACGAAAGGTCAAAATTTTCAATTGATCGTCGGCTTTTCATCCCACCTACATACACTTTAAGTATAAATCATCAGATTTATAAAGTTTACTTCAAGTACTGTTAAATATCAATTTTAATGATTTGCCATAAAATGTGTATTACATTGCGAATTTCAAAAATCAAAATTATTTGATATCAGAAGGACATTCTTCGTATTCAGAATGCAATTCGATATGTCTGATGTGCTCTAATGTCCCACAATATATACTGTCCAAACGTTCATACCCCTTCCCTTAAAAATCAATGTTGAATTCAATGAATATTGTGTTGTAAACTTTCATCATTCGGGTGATGGAATGCAGTTTAATATCCCCGCCAAGGCCCAGACGTGAATTCAGGGGGGGAGGCTTCCTCCTTCCAGACACCCTCCCCCTCTTTCCAAAAAAAGAGGAAAGGAGAGAAGAGAAGAGAAAGGGGAAGGGGAAAAGAGAAGAGAAAAGGAGGAAAGGCGATTAATTTTACAAACATTTCTGACAGCGAAGTTAACATCCTGTAAAAATTCTTCTGAAAAATTGTAAAATTACGTAACAATAAAGTATATTTTCTTATACACTTGTGTATTTCTTTAGAAAATTTCACCGGAACAATAGAGGCAATGTTGCTGCCGGAAATGACCGTAAAATTACTGCATGTATTTTACAATGGATGTTTTTGTGATAATTTCTTCAGATTTGTTCAGTAAATTTTGTAATTTTTTGAGTATTGATAGGCCTATTGTTAGTATAAAGCAGTGGTTTAAATCAGAGAATACACTTGAAACTGTTTTTCGTTGATACGAGTTCACTCGGCTATCCCTTTTGGATTCGTAATCAAGAATAAGCAGTTTCGAGTATACGCATTAACAGGATTATCATCAAGCCAAAAATTGTTTTATTGGCATAAAATTTTAAGCTATTAGGAGAATTCAAAGAGAAGACAGTTTCCATGGAAACGGCCATTTATATCCATTTTTTTACTAATTTTACTGGGAAATTAGCTCTATTTTACAGATATTTACTTAAAAATGAGCATTAATAGCCGTTGCCATGGAAACTGCATACTCATTGAATTCTCTCAATAAGCCTAAACTTAAAGAAGCCCTATTTGTCAATAAACTTCAGTGTAATTTAAACTTTTGTAATGCAAAACATTGCTAAAAATGGTTAAAAAAATGTCAATTTTTGCCCAAAATGACCAAAATCATTAAAAACCTGCATTTTGGGCCTACTTATGAATTCCAAGAGGTCATAGGTCAAAAACCATAGGTCACAGAAAAATGATGTGATTTACTTTTTTGATCCAAACATATATCTTAGTAAGATGATACACTTTCCAAGATTATGTCATTTGTCAAAAAATTTCCCATGTAAAAATTACTTTTTTGGTAAAAACTAGGCTTAGTATCCTCAAGGGCGCCTAAGCCTAAGGTGTACAAAGGCACCTGTCGAAAAACTCGCCCATGTGAACCTATATTGTACCAGATGATGTTTGATGGCACATTCTATTCAACTAACATTGATGGTATAAAATTAACCGAATAAATAATTGTAAAATGCACAAATTGGAAATTTGGATAAATAAAGTAAGATTTTCTGGCAATACCGGTTTTTGCAAGACAGGGCTTGTCCCAGACTCAACGTGTTGCTTCCGTTGCAGTGTGTGTCAAATCATGTGTGCAAAGTGTGCACATATAAGGTTACATGAGTAAATATGTAGAAAATGCATTATTTCGAAAAATGCATTTTTTGAAAATTGTCAAACTTTCTGGCAACACTGGCTTTACAGGTCAAATAGCCCCAGAATTTGTTTACCAGATTTAGAAGGGGCAATGTCTGCCCAAGTACCAACAAAGAGGAAATAATTCTCGGTGCTCAAGCAAAATTAGTTTTTAGACTTCAAAGATAGGGTAAAATTGCATTTTTTCAAAAGTGCTAAATTGGCAATGTTGCCCAGCCCTAAAATTGCACATAGGGAAATATTATTGAAATATTTCTTGCATCTGGGGAAAGCACAAAGATAGTACTTTATGGTGGTAAGGTTGTTTTTTTAATGTGACCTCAAATTTAAAGTCAGGAGCAATTCAGAAAAGTGCATATTTTTCCCTATTTTCACCCCAAAATAAGCAAAAACCGCCAAAATCATAAAATCTGCCGTTGCTATGGCAACAAGCTCCGGAGGAATTTTTGATGTGCCCTTTTGTAGACTACTACCAAAGCCCTTTCACCTCATGCAATAAAAAAATTTTGACCGTTAACAGGCACATGTGTTTTTTACCCAGTATTGCAATTAATGAACTCAAAACAATGAAGTTATACTACGGTTGGGCACATGAAAAAGACCGAACAATTACCCCCAGACGTATGGATGAAATGTTTGTGGTTGTAGGAAAAGACTTGTTAGAAAGAATCGCAAAACGTAAATATTGCACGGAACGATGCAATGACAAAATAGATTTGATTGATGCTGATTATGGTGGTATATCTTTGGGATTTTGGCTGTCAATATACAAAGATGTCGACTTTCAACCAGATAACAATAGGATTATTCATATGGATCCCCGGTCGTTCGGTAAGAATATCGACTACGAAAAAGAAGTCCTGAAAAATATAGAGTCGGGCTTTTGTTCGAAATATGTCATAAACCATAAGTCGTCTGTACACGTAATGAAACAACTTCATAAATATGCCAATATATCTGATTCCGTGACTGGGTCTATATTTTCGGGTGATATCGTAAGAGAACTGCCCCTAATGCCATCATTAACCTCACATCACAACGCGTTTGCAATCATGGACAAGATGCCAGGGTGCGATAATTGGGCTGTTGTTACGAATCTTTCAAATGCTGTAAAAAGCATGGCATCCCTTCCAAATTGGTGTTTAGTAATAGTAGCTGACACCAAAACACCACCAGAAAATACATACCTATCTGAAATTGGACCGATAAAAACCCCTTCAAAAGTAATAAAATATCTTTCAGTGAAGGAACAAACTATCCTGTACCCTTTATTATCAGAAATTATACCTTTAAACAACTTTGCAAGAAAAAACATAGGATATATGTATGCTATACATCACAAAGTTAAATTTATTTGGGATTTCGATGACGATAATAATGGAATAGTAGAATTAAATGCTTTCAAAAGACTACAGCCTGATTACGTCACTGTCTGCAAAGCTCCACATAATATACTTCTGAACCCTTACCCATATTTTGGGACCACAGAAAAACGTCCATGGCCAAGAGGATTTCCTCTGCAATACATTAAAGACATAGATACACTACCTAAGCTATGTCACTCAACTGATAATGTTCGGCTTGGCATAGTGCAATCATTAGCGAATCATGAACCTGACGTAGATGCTGTTTATAGAATGACACGCGATGCCCCTTTTAACTGGGATGGAACACCACAATCCCACCGGCCAGTCCTTTTACCAAAAGGTACATATGCACCATTCAACGCCCAGGCAACATTATGGTTTGCCCCGGCGTTTGCCTACATGGCATTACCATTGAGTGTTAATGGGCGTGTAAGTGATATTTGGAGAAGTTATATAGCGCAATATTTTCTTTACAGAGAAAACATTCGCATAGCCTTTTCACCGCCATATGTGAGACAAGACAGAAATGCTCATAATCTTTTAAGAGATTTCAATGCAGAATTGGATTTGTACCAAAAAAGTAAACAGTTGGTCGATTTTCTGTCATCTGCAGAATATGTTAATATAGATATTGTAGAGTTGTACAAACACTTATATACAAGGCAATATATAGAACGATTAGACATCCAATTCGCTGAAGCGTGGATAAAGACATTGACAAACATCACCGAATCTGTCTAGAATCATTCTATTCTTTTGACCGTTGACCTTTATTTACCGGGATTGATCCAGTAGGACCTTACGTATGCAAAATTGAACACGCTAATGATTGATTTTCTTACCCAGAAACAGTCAGTAAGGGTGTTGGCCTGTTAGTTAACCATTCATTTCAATGGCGGAGGCTCAAATGACCATTACACAGATTACAGAAAGATAGAGGTCAAATGCATTTAAACTCATCACGTTCTAAACACTGCGGTTTTGTCAAACGTTCTGGCAATGTCAGTCTAGTATCTAACTGTGTACCAAAATCTAAGAGCTACTAAGTTGGCCTATATAAACACCCTCAGTAATTATTGTTTAAACTAGAAAATTCTGTTTTCAGAGACGTGGGTTTTCAACACTGTAACAGGCCCGTTTACAATATCTGTCAATCTTTACAAAAAATACTGAATATTAGCAAATTCTTTTATGGTATCGAAATAGGCGAGGACCGCTGTTTCAATCATTAATAAGAAAATGAAAATATATCTAGCTAGTTGCGAGATTGGTCAAAACGACGACCCATAATGTTATTGAGTTGCGACGTCAGGTTACCATAGGAGCTTGTCGATGCAATTGAAGTAATTATATAAATCACTGAAGGTGCTTGTCTATTTGAACCTTTGGACATGTGTGCGTTACAGCAAAATTGCAGTAAATTGCCCAAGTGCGGAAATCATTTAAATATGGATGGCGGACACCTTCTAAAGACGCCTCAGATAATACTCCTATCCTTACACGTCTAAGATGCAATCTTAGATGCATCTTTGGACGTCTAAAATTCTATCTTAGACGTCTAAGAAGACTTAAATCAACGAACCAAGGTAAGATTTCTTACACGTAAGATTGGCCATTTACCTTGACGCGGACGGTATCTCAAATTCGATCAAAACGTCTCTTTAGGCGGGTGCCACTTGAACAGGGGCGTAGTAATAGCCTCTGGGACCCATGGACTAGGAGCAAATGCGTGCCATTTTAACATCTTCTTTACCAGTCCTATCCCTTTACTCCCCCCCCCCTATTTAATTTTCGCTTTTGTTCGGGGCCCCTGACCCTTCGGGGCCGATGGACTTCGTCCACCCTGTCCACCCGCTTGCTACGCCCTTGCACTTGAAAAATGGCGGTAACACAATCAGATCAATTTCTCGCTGATATCAGGCGTACTAACATGATGTTTTTAGTGTCGATGGCATAGCTTGAGATACTCTATCTGATATTACAGGTTTACATTACAATCTGACATTTTCTTACCTTACTGTAATTCAGCTAGAGCACCATGTGTTGAAAACCGTGGGGCAAAATAGAAGAAAAGACAGTCCGTAAAAGACTTTCGTTCGTAAAAAGTATTTCGTATAAAGCATGCACTGCACCGTGCATTGCCCTGGTGGTGATTTTACAAAATAATTTGTACGGCAGACTTTTGGATGCTGATATTCTCTATACCTACTTTTTGCTGTTTGTACTACCCAACAATTAATAGGACCGAACGCGTGAAATCTGAGGCTAATACTAGCATTGTGGATCGATATCTCTGGGTGCCGTAGGAAGACCGGCCTGTCTACAGTGTTGCCAGAACTTCAATATAGCAAAAAAAATCCCAGGCTTATAGCGCTCCTATGATACTGATCATGTTAAGCACGATGAGGATCTTTCATCATGTGAGTGATTAATTATTTGATTTCATCATCACCGTGATCATCGGACTAAATGTGTTGAAATTTGCTTCTCCTCAAAACAACTTTGCCCAACATTTGGTAAAAGTAATTAACAATGTTACATGCAATTGGGCAATATTTTAAACAAAACTTTCATTTACAAAACATAAATATTACGCTGTATGTTTTATCAAGCAAACTGTTTGGAACACACTTCCAAATAACCTTCGTAACATCCCCAGACTTTCGATATTTAAACGTCAGCTTAAAACCAATCTTTGTAAATTAATTGTTTTCATGTTTGTTTGTCAATTTCGTGCTTTACGCGCTTTGAGTTCCTCATCGGAAGAGATTGTGCCTTATAAGAACCATTCATTATAATTGTTAACTTAAACAGGTTTTTTTTTAAACAAAAACCTGTTCAAGCAATTAATTAAAAATTGCTTGCCTAAAAACAGAATACCTTGGATGTTAATACTTGACCTAGTGTTTCAATTGTCATGAAGGTGACTGGATATGGTGTATTTTGTTTGTGTTTGTTTGAAATTGCTTTTGGAAACCCACCGAAAGTCATAATGAAGCAGCCAAAACAATACAAGGTTAAACATGGAAGTGTGCATTGAAAGTCAAAGTTTACCTACATACACCCCACCCACACTACCCACCTCACACACATCTGCACCCACCCCACCCTGATAGGCCTACATAACATTACATACCGGTACATAATAATATTTATATAGCACGGCTATAAACATACGGGTGCTTTGGTAAATTAACGTGAATTTTGGACATTTGCTTCCGTGATCATGGTGATAGCCTGCAATGGCAAATTATATATGGTTTCCATGATTATGTCGACCATTTGTCTGTTTATTTGTTTGTTTGTTTGTTTGTTTGTTTACCCAGGTTAGTCCGTATTAAGAGACGCACGCTTGAGGTCCATGGGAAAATCCACTGTCAAAACCTGGAATAATTAGCGTGTTATTATAGGGGACTTTAATTTTCTGTCCCTCCTATCTCCAGGTGGATTTTGTATGACCCCCCCCCATCGCGGGTTGGCATTTTCATTACACCCTTCAGACTTGTGTTCGGGTTTGTCTTTAATTTGACAAGTAGGCCTAATTGTCATAATTTAGCGCTATAGGACCTACTTTCTAAATGTATAGCCGTGCCTTTTCGAATAGTGCCCTCTCATGTGACCCGGTACTATGAAATTACCTTGCTCGATTTAAGCTTTACGCGTGCACCTGCAAAACGTGCACCGTATATCCGAATAGTATACTTAGATGTGATCGTAGCCTTATGTGACCCGGTACTATGCAATTGCCTTGCTCGATTTAAGCTATACGCGTGCACCTGCAAAACGTGCACCGTATACCCGAATAGTATACTTCTATGTGATCGCAGCCTTAGCGAATTAAATTAGTTTGAAACGCTAAAAATTGAATTCTGCAAAAGGCTCGCAGACGGATGTAAGGCCTATCAAAATCAAAAATCTTACACGTATTCTTAGACGACACAATTTCATACCTAATTTTAACACCAGTATTTAAAAAAAAATGTATATCCAAGCACTATGTTTTTAACTGACATTACTAACTGACATTACTGAAGAAAAAAAAAATATTTGATTATATTTGACCGAGAATATTAATTTCATAGCAAAAAGGTGTATCTCTGAATTGTGCTGATTTTAACATGTATCGATCGATTTTTAGCGCGTCTATGCATAACAAAAGAATCGGTTGTCCAGCGTTCTAACTGAGTGGGTTTTGGAAAAAAAACCTTCTGTTAAATCATGCCTATTTATCTAAATACCGTAAAACCCCGTCTACAAGCATATAAAGTGCTTCTGTTGAAAGCTAAATTATTCCAGGCGCCATTATGGAGTTTGAGCAAATAAATTACAGATCCAAGCATATAAAAACAAGTATTACTGTAAGACCAATCTATTGTATTGGTGTATACGCCTGGTTCGTTAAAGGTAAGCTTTCATCAAAAACCCTATATATGCTTGTAGACGAGGTTTTACGGTACTCAATTACAAATCTCTAAATCCCTTTCTTCTGGTCTATTGATATTTTGAATAGTGTTTATCTTTCCCTAGATTATGATACTAAAGCAGGGCATACACGAGGCCCATTACTTAGTGGGTGAGTTATGTGCACACTGACCATGAACTGAGCAATTGATCGCTGAGCAATTGCTCAAAATACACGAAGCAATGTGGGGCCTTGCAATTCCTTGACCGTGGTCATAGGTTTGGGATATACTCAAAACATAAGTAGTGGTAAATGATTTTCGAAATCATATCAAAATGGCTCATGTGTTGTCCTGAAAGCAAAAGATTGCCATCCTCTCCTGTATATCTATACAATGTTTTCATAAAGAAAAGGAAAACTAAGATTAAAAGGGTTAAACACCAACAACAACAACAACATAGGCCTACAAGTGTATTATAATGTAGCATGTGCACACACTATCATGTTGTGGATGGTGAATCAAGCTGGTCCCTGCACATTCCAAAATGAATGCAGTGACCAGCCGGTGTTCACTCATGATGGACGTACTGATCATTATGTATGATGCAAACTCATAGGTGTTGTGCGTTTGGCAATTTGGGAGGGGGTGGGTTCAAAATGACCCCATATATTATACGGGGGTCAAAATTTCAAATTGCTCAAATACCCCTTTCAAATATATCGAATTATTTACATAAATAAACAAATAAACAAATAAACAAATAAACAAATAAACAAATAAATAAATAAATAAATAAATAAATAAATAAATAAATAAATAAATAAAAATTGAACAAATTGTAGCGTAGCATTAAAATCATAAATATAATCATTGCTGGCAGGCGGATTCGAACCAACGATATTGACATTACCAGTCTGATGCTCTACCACTGAGCTATGACAGCATCTAGTGATGAGTGTCGAGTTTTTAGCTTATACAGTGTTTATCTGTGACAATGCCGCCTCGTGCCCCATAGGCGTCAGTACAAAACGTAACAATAGAGAGCTTGCGAAATGAAGTTACTTTAACTTTAACTTTAACGTCTAGAGGATTATAGAGGATTATGTATTCAAAACCACCTTAAAGTTAAAGTAACTTCATTTCGCAAGCTCTCTAATGACTGTCAAATTGGAACGATTTTGTTCCACACAAATTTTGACCCCGGGATTTTGACCCACTTCCCAATGTCCGACTGAGCTGCAATTTTGACGATAGTTGAATGTTTGAACTTGCTGCATCTACATTTACAGCTATGTTAATTAATTTTTGTGGGAATTAGAACTTTGCGTTTTTCCCGAATTTTCAAGGTCCTTTGGACATTGCGTGTGCACTGCAGGTCTCGAGATTGATTTTGTCGACACTGTGCCTATTGTTCTGTGTAGCCATTGAACAACCCTAATCCAAGCATATCATGCATTTTGGGTTTACACTTTTCAGGAATCCATGGCCCTGAAGTGTATGTGCAGAGAAGATGTAAGGAAAAGGGGATAGATCCCCCCGGGGGGGAGGGCACTCAACTTCAGAAGTGACGGGTATGTGCCTAATGGAGCAAATTTCTACTCTCTTGTTCCAAATTTTCAAAATTTCCAATACAAATTTGTTGAAATAAGAGAATTTAAAAGTTTCGGTATTATTTTGTGGCATTTTGATGATGCTATTCTAGAAAAAAGGAGGTCATCGGGTAGCCGCAACCAAGAAAAGGGGGTCATTGGTTATAGTCGACTTCAAAAGAGGGGGCCTTTTGACAGGCACTTACCGTCACTTCCAAAGTTGAGTGCACCCCCGCGATAGATCCAGCTATCCTCAAACAAAATATGTGTGCTGCCGCTCATTTAAAAGTAATCACGCTATTTAGGTTTAACAATAAAATACAAGAAAGGGGTTCCAACCCATGATGGGTGTAATACACAAGTTGCTGGTTACTAGTTTTAGGGAATGGTCAGTCTTTATACCATCATACTATGTATACCATGCATGCAGACCGTAACATCCAGTTATATTTCAAATAAAATATGACCGAAGTTCCATGGCAAATTATAATTTCTGACGCTTGTTGACACTTTCAACCTCTACGATTTATGATACAGACTATTTTCAATTATCAAAATATCTTTATTAGGTTATTAAAATAATTAATATAATGTTCCAAAATGGGCGGATTTTGTGGGAATTTTTACAAAACTATATTTCTGTCTTATTGTATCCACGTGTGGTATCCTTTCAGAGCAACAGGAACTTAACACACACGTGTCATACTTTCAAGGAATTTTCAATTGAAACATTGGAAATATTTTCAATTCTGGAGTGAAAATTAATCAACCGTGGTCGGCAACACACATCACATCAACATGATCAAAGGCTACTTTCAAGTAGATGTGTAACTACTTGAGAATAAATGACTATGAATAGGTGCAACAGGATTACCCAACGCTCTGCAGGGTCTATTGTTCTATTGTTTCCGATTAGAGCGCTGACATATTGGAAAATGTTGCCAATCAATATCCATGAGAGTGTACATTCAACCAGAGTAGTTATTTTTGAGAGGGCACTCTATTCACGTGGTTTCTTTTCCAACGCTAAAAGATCACGAATTTTGGTGGTTTGCAAATGCAAAGTGTCCGCACTATCGATTGATTACGTAACTGTTATGAATAATTTATTAGGTTTTTCAATGCAATCGCCTCGACCCATTAATACATATTATCTGTATTATCAAAGTACTTGGAATAACAATCCGGTGAGTTCACTGAACTACGCCCTAATACTGATGGAGTTTTAATGGCGTTTAATGGCGTTTCTCCTCTCAATACACAAATGAACAAATACAATAGATGAAGGTCAACACGTATGACCTCCTCTGTAACATGTTATACGTGGTGTACAAAAACCTGAATATCATAAAGATCAGTATTCGTTTGTGCATATGAACTGCACATTTACGTTGCTAAATATTACTCATTATATATTATGACAAATATTGGTATTATGACAATACGGTATATACATTGTATATAAAACAACTAATAGATCCTACTATCATGGCGTCAAGTCAATGGTTCATCATATCCCGTATGTTTCTTAAAATTCATTCATATTTGAGACAAATTGATGTGCCCATTTTATAGGTGCACAGGTGGATCCTTGTTTTTTTTAATTTTCATTTCTTTTTAATGAAAGAATTAAGGTTTTCCACTGCACGGGGGCCACAAAGGTGATACTAATTTTAATGCTATATTTTCAAAATGAATACGTGTTCCCGGATGGCTCTACAGCGATGTCACAGAAAAGGAATTTCTAGTACAATGCAGCGTCGGACTCTAGCTGAGAGCGTAGCCTAAGTCATTATAGACTCCAAAAATGGCTCTCCATACACAAATGAACAAACACAAAGGAGGGTAGTCTCTTCCGTGGCCAGCTTGATTTCGATGGAGCGAAACCAAATTGGCTGCGGAGGAAACGGGTCATTTTGCTATGCAAATTTTTCAGTGTCGTAGCAGGGAATGACACTCTATTCACGTGGTTTCTTTTCCAACGCTAAAAGATTACGAATTTTGGTGGTTTGTAAATGAAAAGTGTCCGCACTATCGATTGATTACGTCACTGTTATGAATAATTTATTAGTTTTTCAATGCAATCGCCTCGACCCATTAATACATATTATCTGTATTTATCAAAGTACTTGGAATAGCAATCTGGTGAGTTCACTGAACTACGCCCAAATACTGATGGAGTTTTAATGGCGCTAATCCTCTCCATACACAGATGAACAAATACAATAGGAGAAGGTCAACACATATGACCTCCTATATGACATGTTATATGAGATGTACAACAACCTGAATATCATAAAGATCAGTGTTCGTTTGTGCATATGAACTGCATATTTACAATACTAAATATTACTCGTTATATATTATGTCAAATATTGGTATTATGACAACACGGTATATAGTAATAATATACATTGTATATAAAACGACTAATAGATCCTACTATCATGGCGTCAGGTCATTGGTTCATCATATCCCGTATGTTTCTTAAAATTCATTCATATTTGAGACAAATTTCTGTGCCCATTTTATAGGCGTACAGGTGGATCCGGGTTTTTTTGTCATTTTCATTTCTTTTTGATGAAAGAATTAAGGTTTTCCACTGCACGGAGGCCACTATGTGATACTAATTTAATGCTATTTGTAAATGAATGCGGATTCCCGGTTGTTGTTTTTCCACAGTGTGACAACTGTCCACCCATCCAGACAACATCATCACATAATAAAACGTCTGTATTTTTACGAAGTAAATATTAAACTGAACTTTGCCTTGGAACATTGTGTAAGACGGTGTAAGATTTTGTGGGCGCCCTCAACATTATTATCCTCTTTGTATCCGTAAATGACATGGCATAGACTGTGTGAATTCTATGAAGACTAGGGGCCTACTATACATGGGGTCATATCCATGGACACAAGTAACGATAATTGACAACACGATACGCGACTGTATTTAGGGAGGCTAACCACTAATAATTAATAATGCCGGGTAGGGCCTACTCCTGGGCGACTCGTGTGGGCAAGGACGCTTAGGACGGTGACCAAATGAGTCTCAAATTTCACCGGGGAGGGGCACTCAAGTATGATAATGTAGGCCTATACGCATGTGTGGCCAACTTTTTTAAATGCCCCCCTAAAACGAGTTTTACCCTACCAGCAAATTTAGGATCAATAGGCCTAAGCTAACTTAATACACTAAAGGAAGTTTTGGATGAGAGAACGGACATTTTGATGAGAAACGGCCAAAATGGTGAGAATTTAAATTTTCTCATTCTTTTGGATGAGAAACTTCCTGGAGTGTGTGTCAATCATTATTGTCTTATTAAAATCCGGGACTTTGGTTGACCTGTGCTAGACTCCAGCACATGTTAATGACGCAAAGACAGTTGTGGTAACACCATGGTCGCAGACCTGCAAAAATGCTCAAAAACAGATAGTAATGAAACCAGTTTTTATTTTCCTTGCTCTAGCGAGTTCACAGAGAAGGTGTTTCTAGTACAATGCAGCGTCGGACTCTAGCTGAGAGCGTAGCCTGAGTCCAAACGGACTCCAAGAAGGGCTCTCCATACACAAATGAACAAGCACAAAGGAAAGCAGTCTCCTCCGTGAGTCTTGATTTCGATGGAGCGAAACCAAATTGGCTGCAGAGGAGACGGGTAATTTTGCCATGCAAATGAGGTGAGTGCCCTCTCAAGAATAACTACTCTCTGGTCGTAGCCCTGATTCAACGTCCAGTTTTCGAAATTGGGTGACTTGTGCTTGGCAGGTGTGAAATACATCTGACTGGGCGTTTTAATTACGTAACGAATAAAGGTATTGACATCATCGAATGGCTGCCCAGTGCTGTTATGTGTTTAGTTATTATATAGGCCTACTAATTATCATTAAAATGTATTCATCATTCCTTTCTTTTCCCTTCTCTGTACTTATTCTTTCCTAGGCCTACACTTTATATCACTCCCTCGCTCTCCTTGTCCCCTCTCACCCTCCCTCTCTCATTCCCATCATTTTCCTTATATTTCTATTTATCTTCTTGTCTTTATTATATCTTTTCATTTCTCCCTTCCTCCAGCCCTCTCTCATTCTCCATATCCCCTCCTCCCCTCTTCCTCCCTTGTCCCCTCCCAAGACTTCTCACAGGGGTGAATCTGCCCCTTCCCAACTCCCTCCCCTCATTGGGTACGCCACTTTTATTCTATATCAGTCTCCTTCTTAAGGTTACACGAAGAAATGTATAAAAAACGTATAAAAGACGTATAAAGTTGTTCTCTAAAAACCGCGTTTTCTCAGCAATCAAATATCGCAGTGAGTCAAATGTTGGTGCATGGATGTATCTTAACATTATTTTTGTGTGTTTATACACATTTTTAGAATCCGTTCGAAAATCCTTCGTTTAAATCAATTTTACGCACCATGTTCACATGATCAAAAACACGTTCCATGCAGTTTTTTTCAAATATTCGCTCCGTATAAAACCACGCCGAGTGATTGTTTTCTCCTTTTTTGTATTGTACTACAAATCGACCAAAGAAATAATGTTGCCATGGGGAAGAACCAAATACAGTACCGATTAAATTTTATTAGCACGTTTTTGGGAACAATTTTCGAGAATCGTGTACCACAAAACACTGTTATGTTACATTATCGATATCTGGATTGTGGAACGTTAATTTTGATTTCTAACTGCCTACATTATTTCTCAAAAGTATGTCGATTCCTTTACCATTTGAATTTCACTCCAAATTTAAGCTACTTTTACAAAAATCGAGGTTTTTCGCCATCGATACCTCCGACATTTACAGCGGTGATGAGATTGTTTATCATAAGAGCCTGGTATGCACTATTCCATAATAGCCAGTTTGAGATCAATCGATTTCACAGGTCACTCAGTAGCTCAATCGGTTAGCGCGCTGGATTCACGTTCGACTATATAATACTATAGTTTTGAGCTGGAACGTGTACTTTGGTACGTGTTCGAGTCCCTATGTGCTCCATTCCATCTATTTATACCCGCATGCGAAGCATGGACGGGTATATTCCCATTCTGTGGTTTCCTCTTCTTATACCCGCATGCAATAGCATGCAGGGTATCTTCCCATCCTGTGGTTTCTTCTCCTCCTCCTCCTCCTCCTCCTTCTCCTTTTCCTTCCATCAAACACATCATTCTGTCAAGGCTAGCGCTAAAACTACAAGGGCCCCAGGGCCCATATGTGGTACACTTATGGGCCTTACCCCGTAAAAGTGCCTTTTGCCCATCTCGGCCCCAGAGGTCAAAGGTCACGGGCCCCAGGGGTCGAAAGGTAAAACACAAATCATGCCGTTTCTTATCAGATGAAGCAGCCTCAGGGCCCTGAGTTGGTACACTGATAGCCCCATGGGTACTCTATAAATACAAGTATACATGAGCCCCATATGTTACATATTATGGGCCCAGGGCCCCAAATGTTAAAAATAAGGAGCAACATATTGACAAGGCTAGCTCTAAAGCTACAAGGGCACTAGGACTCATATGTGGCACATGTATGAGCCCTAAATTGTAGATGTGCCTTTTGCCTATTTTGGCCCCAGATGTACAAGGCTAGGGGCCCCAGGAGCCCAAATGTTAAAACAAAGGGCCGGCCGTTTCTCAGCAAATAAGGTAGCTACGGGGTTCAGATTTGGTACACAGATAGGTCTTTAGTATTATATTGTCATATGTATATATAACTCCAATATGTCACATAATATGGGCCCCAGGGCCCAAATGCTAAAACATAGGGCCGGCCGTTACTCAGTAAATAAAGCAGCTACAATGCCCAGCTTGAGTGTACTGATAACACTTGAGAACTATGCTTCAACATATGTAAATGAGCCCCATAAGTCAAATATTATGGGCCCAGGGCCCCAAATGTTAAAACAAAGGGCCGGCCGTTTCTCTTCAAATAAAGCAGCTTCAGGGCTCAGAGTTTGTACACAGATTGCACCTGAGAATTACATTGTTATATGTACATATGAGCCCCATATGTCACATAATATGGGCCCCAGGGCCCCAAACGCTAAAACATAGGGCCGGCCGTTACTCAGTAAATAAAGCAGCTACAGTACCCAGCTTGAGTCTACTGAGAGCACCAGAGAATTATACTTCAATATATGTTCATGAGCCTCATAAGTCAAATACTATGGCCCCAGGGCCCCAAATGTTTAAACAAAGGGCCGGTCGTTTCTCATCAAATTAAGCAGCTTCAGGGCTCAGAGTTTGTACACAGATTGCACATGAGAATTATATTGTTACTAACACCCACCCCATACACGTAGGACTAAACAGATCCACAGAGAATAGCGTAATTAATATATAGATGACATCAACGCTGAGGCTGTTCCAGTTAAATTACATACCCATTGGCTGTTCCATTTAATTTACATACTCCCTCTGAAATTACCACAAAAAAGGCTGTTCCGTTTAATTTACATACTCCCTCTGAAATGGCTGTTCCATTTAATTTACATACTCCCTCTGGAATAGTTTCCCCCAATCATATTGCATAGCCTCACTGTGAGTAAGAGAGACTGACAACAGCAACCTATGGAGAGTTATTAGAGAGACGACTCCCCTGGGAGGGGACTTTTTACAATTTCTTTATTTTAAGTGCTACGACAGTGCAACCTACATTCAATTAAAGCTTGTGACTTGTACTTTCACTTTTTACACATTTTCTGCCCAATTCGGCGACTTTTTACAGTTTCTTTATTTTAAGTCCTCAGCAAATAAGGACTGTAAGTTTGGGTACACCGATAACATGCGGGTATAGCCGTATTTGTGTACAAATATATAGCCTTCTAGTTCTCCTCCTCCTCCTTCTTTTCCTATCAAACACATCATTCTGTCAAGGCTAGCGCTAAAACTACAAAGGCCCCAGGGCCCATATGTGGTACACTCATTGGCCCTACCCCGTAGAAGTGCCTTTTGCCCATCTTGGCCCCAGTGGTCAAAGGTCACGGGCCCCAGGGGCCCAAATGTAAAAATACAAAGCATGCCGTTTCTCGTCAAATGAAGCAGCCTCAGGGCCCTGAGTTGGTACACTGATAGCCCCAGGGGTACTCTATATATACAAGTTTACATGAGCCCCATATGTCATATATTATGGGCCCCAGGGCCCCAAATGTTAAAATAAGGGGCAACAGATTGACAAGGCTAGCTGTAAAACTATAAGGGCACTAGGGCTCATAAGTGGCATATGTATGGGCCCTAAGTTGAAGATGTGCCTTTTGTCCATTTTGGCCCCAGATGTACAAGGCTAGGGGCACCAGGGGCTCAAATGTTAAAACAAAGGGCCGGCCGTTTCTCAGCAAATAAAGTAGCTACAGGGTTCAGATTTAGTACACAGATAGGTCTTTAGTATTATATTGTCATATATATAAAGCCCTATATGTCACATAATATGGGCCCAGGGCCCCAAACGCTAAAACATAGGACCGGCCGTTACTCAGTAAATAAAGCAGCTACAATGCCCAGCTTGAGTGTACTGATAACACTTGAGAATTATACTTCCACATATGTAAATGAGCCCCATAAGTCAAATATTATGGGCCCCAGGGCCCTAAATCTTAAAACAAAGGGCCGGCCGTTTCTCATCAAATAAAGCAGCTTCAGGGCTCAGAGTTTGTACACAGATTGCACCTGAGAATTACATTGTTATATGTACATATGGGCCCCATATGTCACATAATATGGGCCCCAGGGCCCCAAACGCTAAAACATAGGGCCGGCAGTTACTCAGTAAATAAAGCAGCTACAGTGCCCAGCTTGAGTCTACTGAGAGCACCAGAGAATTATACTTCAATATATGTTCATGAGCCTCATAAGTCAAATAGGCCTACTATGGGCCCCAGGGCCCCAAATGTTAAAACAAAGGGCCGGTCTTTTCTCTCATCAAATTAAGCAGCTTCAGGGCTCAGAGTTTGTACACAGATTGCACCTGAGAATTATATTGTTACTAACACCCCCCCCCCATACACGTAGGCCTAAACAGATCCACAGAGAATAGTGTAATTATAATATAGATGACATCAACGTGAAGGCTATTCCAGTTAAATTACATACCCATTGGCTGTTCCATTTAATTTACACACTCCCTCTGAAATGGCCCCAAAATAGGCTGTTCCGTTTAATTTACATACTCCCTCTGAAATGACTATTCCATTTAATTTACATACTCCCTCTGGAATAGTTTTCCCCTAATCATATTGCATATCCTCGCTGTGAATAAGAGAGACTGACAACAGCAACCTATGGAGAGTAAGAGAGACGCCTCCCCTGGGAGGGGACTTTTTACAGTTTCTTTATTTTAAGTGCTACGAGAGTGCAACCTACATTCAATTAAAGCTGGTGACTTGGAGTTTCACTTTTTACACATTTTCTGCCCAATTGGGCGACTTTTTACAATTTCTTTATTTTACGTCCTCAGCAAATAAGGACTGTAAGTTTGGGTATACCGATAACATGCGGGTATAGCCGTATTTGTGTACAAATATATAGCCTTCTAGTTTATTTTATTTTTCTCTCACTTTTTTCTTTTTTTCTTGTTCGTTTCTTTCTTTCTGACTGCAGCGATTGATTGCTTTTGCCCGGTTTTTTTTTCGAGTCCCTATGTGCTGCATTCCATCTATTTTATTTTATTTTTCTCTCTCTTTTTTCTTTTTTCTTGTTCGTTTCTTTCTTTCTGACTGCAGCGATTGATTGTTTTTGCCCGGTTTTTTTTTCCCTATGTGCTATAATTCAGGGATCTCACTTTTTTCTTTTTTTCTTGTTCGTTTCTTTCTTTCTGACTGCAGCGATTGATTGTTTTTCCCGGTTTTTTTTTCGAGTCCCTATGTGCTGCATTCCATCTATTTTATTTTATTTTTCTCTCACTTTTTTCTTTTTTCTTGTTCGTTTCTTTCTTTCTGACTGCAGCGATTGATTGTTTTTGCCCGGTTTTTTTTCATTATATAATTCAGGAATTTTTAGGCTATACTAGTCTAATAGGCGCGGCCTATGAATATATTTTTACAGATTAGATTAACAAAATATTGGTTGTTGGTTTTGTTACTGTTGTTGTAGTTATTGTTGTAGGCCTATATATTGCATAATCAGGGTATAAATAGGCATACTAGGCCTATTATAGCCTATAGAAGCATTGATTTATTTCACGACAGATATCATCCAGGATCATTTTAAAAATTGAACATTTAGAAAATCCAAAGGAAAATTGCCGAAAACGGCTGCCCACAATCACCCCCCCATCAGCCCATATGGTCCTATCATGGTCGCCCCTTCCCTATCCCTGCAACATATAGGATGACTCACGAGCCGCGGTTTGTCCGTGGCCCTAGTTCAGATTGATACACTATTGTACGCATGAGTACATTCTTTTCTGCATGGCTGTTTCCATTATTAACTTACGCCCCTCTGGAATCAAGCCTTGAAAATCAATTGTATTTAACCTTAAATAAAATTAAATGGAAATTTCTTAAAAGCAACCTTTATAGGCCTATACTTACACTTATACGTATAGCGATTACCACTATAGTGTGATATATGTGGAAATGGCAGCCTTCATACATTCTAATGTGTAATCGATCAGCAAGAGCATTCAATTTATTTAAATGAAGCGCCTACAGTCAGGTGGGTGGTAAAGATGATTGCATCGACAGCTAAAGTCTCCTTTATAGACGAATCCGAATACACGCATCCCTACACCTGACTAGCAGCCTTTAGTTGGGTCCCCGCCGGCTACAATGCATCCAAAATGTGAAATGATTCGGCCTTGGTGGAAATTTTAAACTGCATTCCATCACCCGTTTTACACCTTCCGCGAAAACACAGGTAGACAAAATATTGATTTAAGTTTACAACACAATAGGCCTACAGTTGCAACAGATAAAAGCCGCCTTACACCTAGATAAGGTCGAGGAGGGTTAATAGAATAATACAAAAGAGATAATTCCGCAGGTAATCCCGTCGCATGTATTCATAGATGTACAAATGGATGAACAAAAGGACTGTGTATGAATAGATGCAACAGGATTACCTCTATTGTATATATTATTATATTAACCCTCCTCGTTTTTGCATCTTCGCCAGGTGTTAGGCGGCTTTTATTTGCACAATCGGGCGCACAATACCCCCAGGTTGGTGCTAGCGGGAAACCAAAGATGGCCGACCAAATCCTGACCATGACTTGGCTCGTTGGATTCGTCTATAGACTTCAGACCCACGCAAGCACACATTGGGATACAATGGTACCACTTTACACATGACTGCCCTTACACATGACTGTATTATACATGGAGCTATTAAAGATGGAGAAGAAATAGATTACGTAACGCATTGAAACCTTGTGCCGATTTGAAATCTGACAAGCTATTCATCGAAAGGTACCTTTTGTTTGGGACATTAAATCGGTAAGCTGACCGACAGTGTATTAACGCTTTACCTAGCAGGCTACTGTCAATAAGTGATCAAATGAAGTATCGTGAAAGCGCTTACTGGAACGAAAAGTACCTTTTGTTACCATAACACACAAGGGTGTGATTGAGTAGCCGTAAGCACAAAAGGCACACATTAGCCGCTGATGTATAGTTCGTTGTCACCCCACTGACATTAGGTGCTTCATTTAAATAAATTGAATGCGCTTGCTGATGATTACACATCAAGGCTGCCATGTCTGCATGTCTATAGTACTGTATAATGGTAATAGCTACGTAGGCCTATACATGTAACATATAATAAGTATACCGGTACAGGCCTATATAAAAGTTGTTTCACAAATTGACATTTTATTTTATTTTATTTTAAGAAGGAGAATGTCATAAACAGTAGCGTACTGAAGGGGGCAGTTCTTCTGTGAGAGGTCTTGGGAGGAGATGAGGGTGGAGGAGGGGATATGAAGAATGAGAGGGGACTGGAGGAAGAGAGAAAGAGGAAGAAATAAAAGAGAAATAAATAAATAGACGTAAATAAATAGAAAGGTAAGGAAAATGATAGGAATGAGAGGGGACAAAACGTAAGAGGGGATGGAGAAGGGAAGGGAGATAAGAAGAGGGAGTGATACTTTAGCAAGGAAAGAATAAGTACAAAGAAAGGAAAAGAAAGGAATGACAACTAAATGTAGGCCCTATAATAATTATTATAGAAACTAAACACAGCCCCCCCCCCACACACACACACATAGGCCTAACACTAACAGCACTATAGGCAGCCATTCGATGATGTCAATGCCTTTATGCGTTACGTATTTAAAACGCCCAGTCAGATGTATTTTACACCTGCCAAGCACAAGTCACCCAATTTCGAAAATTGGACGTTGAATGTACACTCTCATGAATATTGATTGGCAACATTTTCCAATATGTCAGCGCTCAAATCGGACACAATAGAACAATAGACCATTCAGTGCGTTGGTATTATGGTCACTTATTGATACTCGCCTGTTGTGTAGAGCGTTGATATGATGCCGGATCAGTGACCAATTTAATGGCGGAACCCCTTTGTTAGAAACAATGGTACCACTTTTATGAATAGCCTGTCGCAACTTAATCGGCATCAAACGAACAAAGCATTATATAATCTATTGCGACTCTATTTCTATTAAAAGCTCTTTGGGATTACCTACGGGATTATCTCAAGGATATAATTCTATTCTCCCTCCTTTTCTTACATCTTCTCTGATATGTGCTGGTGTCATTGATTATTGTTAAAAGGCAATAAGGTGTGTAATTGCAATTTCCTCTGAATAGGAAAGACTCTATACATCGAATAATGATGCTGGTGGTTCGCAATACTGTTATTTTGGGGAAGGTATCTTCCAAACCCAGTTCCAAATGATGAACTGCACTGCGCCATGATTACGTGAAGGACACCGGTTCAATTCCTTTTTTTGGAGCCAATCGATAAAAGCATGCAGGGCCTCTATACTATTTCCTTTTTCCAATACCATATAAATTGCCCACCAATTTTAATAAAATCTATTCTATGAATCACTTTGAACTTTTCGCTTTCATCTATGATATACCTCTTTGTTTTATTAATTCATATACTTTTAGAGTCTCTAAATGAAAAGACTGAATCCAATTATTATTTGCCATAATTATGCCGGATATTAATAGTGAATATGAGTATGATTTTCCATGTGATTTTCTTCGTAACTTATAACTGAATATAACTAGTCGAATTTTCAAAAATTAGCCGCCACTAATTGTAACAGAGTCCATTTTGCATGCGCCCATCTCCCAAAAGCTCACAGCGGAACAGTGCCTAATATGCATAAATCCAAAATGGCCACTGATGCAGGCGGTGAAATTTCAAATTTGGTCAAATCTTGCTAAAAAAAGCTTACCAGTAGTGCTGCAGAATGGTGAATCATAGCAAATAATTGTTGATTTTTTGTGAAAAGCTCAAAAATTGGCACAGATGTAGCTCTTGATATGCTTAACAAATCTAGGGGGAGGGCCAAAAATATTTTGTCCAATATGGCCGCCATATAGGTCATCGAACTTTACCCAGGGACAAAATTCAAAGTTGTTCAAATTGAGTTATAAGCCATGCCAAAGTGTTCCTCGGGTCACAAGGATTCAGAAAAAGTATATTTTGACCTATCTGTGATGTACGGTTCTCAAGTTATAAGCAAAAAGGTCAAAGGTCAAGGTTTGATTTAATTTGTGGTCAAATTTGAAAAATTGCTCCGATTGTTATCAAAATGGTCTCGAATTGTTCCTCTCAGGATACTATTCCATAGTAGGATAGGTTTTACACATGTAGGAAGTTTGCTTCCCAAGGTTGCAGAGGCAAATAGGTCAAGCTGCATATCAAACGTTAGCATAGACCTATTGACTGACCAATTATTATGAATTATTATGACGTGAGGAAGAATTTGAGACCATTTTGACAACAATCGGAGCAATTTGTCAAATTTGACCATTGTAGAGATCAAACCTTGACCTTTGACCTTTTTGCTTATAACTTGAGAACCGTGCATCACAGATAGCTCAAACTATACTTTTTCTGGATCCTTGTGACCAGGGGAACACGTTGACAGAGTTTATAACTCAAATTGAACAACTTTGAATGGATTTGTTTTCAGGCTAACTTATATAGAGCAAGTGGACAAACGTGATTTGATGAAGCATAATTAATGTTAGATTCATGCATATGTTGTAATATAAATGTGACCGTACACGACGAATGAGCCTTAAATACCTCCCCGGTCAATTTTGTTTTATTTTGTGTTTAGAATATATATATATCATAAGCTTTAAAATGGCATACAATTTGACTTCAAGCGATATCCAGAAGTGGGGATATGGTTTGTTGAACTTTACTCCTTCAACAAAATGGTACCTTTTTACGTTTCTACATGTGTCTCTTTTTCCATATTGCTAGTAATAAATATCAAACAGCAATAATTTAAGGTCATTGAACCCACCACTTGAACAGGATTTAGCCAACATAGGGCCTGCACTTTGGCTCGTTTTTTGCAGGTTTACATGGTCCAATAATCACAAGATGACTGACATGTGGTAACAAAGGAAGCAGTCACTGCAATTTGATTATGTCCCATATGATTGGCCATTCAAGACACCCCTGTGAATATACTATAGCGGCCTTTTCAAAATATAATACCTGTTTGCTTGACTGTATTGACAATACCCGGGAACAATACACACAGTATATGGATTGGACAAACTTTTTACAATAAGCATGATCATGATGATAAGTGATGATGTGACCTCCAGATTTATACATCGTTCGTCTCGCACACTGACAACATTTGATTGAATGGACTGTAGGCTACTGCGCCGTGATTACGGTGAAGGACACCGGTTCAAATCCTTTGTTTGGAGCCAATCGATAAAGGCATGCAGGGCCTCTATACCCATGTACAGTTTATCCCTACATAACCTATGTCTTGAATACGCTGGCAAAGTTATGTAATAATCGGATTAATACTATATAGCAGTAGGTAAAAACAAGTTTTGAATAATCCGCGCTATAAAGTCCCATTCAATGATCCCAGCGAAAGTGAAAAAAAATCAAATTGTTACGTTTATTAATTTTTTTAATGAAAAACAAATGGCAAAAAAACAAAACAGGAAAACGACAGTATTGACGAAGTTGAAGCCCCATTCAAATACATGTAGCTAATTTATATACTGTCAGTACCGGTATATAAATTACAGACTCACGTAAATGCATTATTTTTTGTCTTAGACACACTGCGCGGCTTTCGGCTGAATCACTGCACTAGCAAGCTATGTTTAAGTTAACACATCTATGACAATGACGAAAGGTACAAAATCAGCCATAGGCCTTTAGATAGCAGAAGACACAAAAGTGGTTTTATGACCTTTGACATTCTTTTGTGGCGAGTGACATGGTCTTTCAATTCACGCCGAGTGTCCTTGACAGGTTTGACTATGCTTCAGTGGTCATGAAAGAATTCAAAAGATAACCTCTGCCCCAATAATCCCAAGCAATTGTCTGAAACTGCTCCTCGGATCATAAGAACTCAGTCCTCAAATGATAGTCATAATAATGTCCAAAATATAAAAATTACTGACTATCATTGAAGACTGAGTTCCGCAGTCTAGTATCCAAAATCTGAATTTTGATGATTTTTACGATCGTCGGGATGAAAAAAAATCAAAAATCACTGAATGGGCCTTTAGTTCCCTCCTCTCCTTACCCTGGCAATATAAATCAAAGAAAAATAAAGAAAAAATAAAGAAAACAAGAAAAGAAAATTAACCAAATTAAGGGATCTGTTTTGAGCGTTTCGATAGTATTTTTTGTGGGACATGAGAGCACATCAGACATATCGAATTGCATTCTGAATACGAAGAATGTCTTTCTGATATCAAATAAATTTCATTGTTTGAAATTCACGATATAATACAAATTTTATGACAAATTATTAAAATTTGATATTTTTCACATTTTTGATAAATAACAGTCCTCGAAGTAAATATCATAAATCTAATGTTATATTCTTAAACAGTCCCTGGCATACAGATACCATACATGTATAGGCCAATGTATAGTAAATTTGTCTGCTTTTGTGCGTAATTATAGAGGGCCAGGGGATTCACTCTATCATTATAAAAATCATTTGAAGAAGTCAAAGAGCCCTAAGAATAAAAACTGTAGTGTAATTCACGCCAGACACAATTTCTTTATATGACAAAAATTAATTTTTGTAATCGATCAAAAAACAAACGTTTTATATCAATTTTAAATTTAGCCTGAATCCGTAAATATGGTACCTCTCGCCCTTTTTTTAGGTCAAGGCTGTTTTTACCATTATGCAGCGAACCATTGTTGAAGCTATTTCAAATACATGTATAAAACATTCTAGAGAAAGAATGATGCCATATACTGTTGAAATATCTTTTGTTGATTTCGAATGATAATGTCATGAAGTCGTAAATTTTAAGGTCAAATTCCTAAAACCAAAACAAAACATTGCGACGCATGTATTCCCCGACTTACGCAATTTCATCATCACATCAGTGTCTTTATTATTTGTTTGAAACCTTTCCCAAACGTTCGTGCTCTTTATGCATAAAACGGGTAATCTATCTTTATTACCCGTTATCTTTACAAAACGCGTCTTTTTAGTAAACAAAAGGCTAAAGATGGCATTATGAGATTTATCATTTATCATTACACTCCTCCACTCAACTGCCACCGTGGCCGAACGGTAAAGCGCTAGACGCGTAATCGAAGGAAGTTTCGAATCGCTGGTTCGAATCCCAACGAAGCCTGTGGAAACTTTTTTCTTCTTCAAAATTCATGATCGCATTCCGAAATGAGTCACTTGTCGGTAAATCATGTATCGTATCCTTAAGCAAATAGTTAAACATAATTTCCATAAAATGTAAGCTTTTACTGTCAGATATGTCCCCTTTTAATTTTGAGCAGAACAAGTGAGGTAAAGCAAAGAAAATTGAAATTTACTCACTAGCGCCAATGAATGTTACACGATTGTAAAACGGTACGATCCTCTGGGTATGTGGGGGTGTGTGCGTATGTGTGTCCTGCACGCGTATTTTTTTTCTGCAACTATAACGGGACGCAATACGATACCGGTATGTTATAAGAATCAAACTTACAAGAAAGATGGCTCTTGTCAAATCCTACAATTCTGTCAGAGAAAATATGCATATTTGCATTAAATTTTAATTAATTGACATAATTGATTAATTAATAAATATTTTATTTAATGATTTACCATAATTCCAAATATGTCAAACAATATGTCAAATTAAAGCTAATGAAATGCTTTATAAATTGGTCAGAGCGCATTTTGCAGAATGCATTTAGTACTTTAGTTACATGATTCCAAACATTCTATTCCAATTTTTTGCTATACACGCATAGGAGCTGTACTTTTAAAATCCGCGCCTAATCAATAATAATAGTCTTTCACTCCATTGTCAAAGTACTGTGCTCCCTGTAGCATTATGGAGTGACCAGGTCCTAGAGTGTAGTCCTAGAGTGTGATGGTTTTGTAGCAGATGACAGTGCTCATTCAAGCCTGTCAAGGTCAGTTAGTAGCCACTTGCTGAATGGATGGCCATGATCAGCTATCATAAGAGATGCCTTGTGCAGCTGCCAATCACAGTAGAGGTTTGATAACATTTTGTTAAAAACCCAAATGTGATATAAGGACAAAGCTGTGCATGTTGGTACTTAATTGTTTGGATTCTTACGTTGAAATTCCCTTGTATTAGTATTTTTATGTGTAGTGTATAGTGGTCATAAATTATATAGCTTTTAAATTTTGGGCATTTTTGCTATGTTGCACTGTACCATTATGGAATTTGAGCAAATCAATTACCGACACAAGCAGGTATACAGTGTATTATTTTATTTTTATTTCGTATCTCAGGAGCACAGCTCACTTGGTAAGGCATCAGAATTTGGTACACTAGCGCTTCGAACTTTAAATCGGAAGGTGGTGAGTTCGAGCCTCATCACGGTCACATTAATTTTATAAACCAAATATTGTTCGAACTTTTCATATTTGTTTTTCTTTTATTGTTTCTTTTCTTTGTTTTTTTTTTTTTTTCTTGTTTTTTTTTTTTTCTTTGATCCATATTGCCAGTGTAAGGAGAGGAGGAACTAACGGCCCATTCAGTGATTTTTTTTTTCATCCGGACGATCGTAAAAATCATCAAAATTCAGATTTTGTACAAGACTGCGGAACTCAGTCTTCAATGATATAGTCAGTAATAATCTTTTGGTCATTATATGACTATCATCATTTGACGACTGAGTTCTTATGATACACCATCCGAAGAGCAGTTTCAGACAATTGCTTGGGATTGTTGGGGCAGAGGTTATCTTTTGAATTCTTTCATGACCACCGAAGCAGAGTTAAACCTGTCAAGGACACTCGGCGTGAATTGAACTGACCATGTCACTCGCCACAAAAGAATGTCAAAGGTCATAAAACATCAACTTGGTGTCTTCTGCTAGTGGTTCAGACCTAAGCAGTGTAGGCCTATTTAAGACGTGAATCTGTAATTTATATACTGACAGTATATATAAATTAGCTACATGTATTTGAATGGGGCTTCAACTTCGTCAATACTGCCGTTTTCTTGGGTTTTGTGCCAATTTTTTTCATTAAATTTTTTTATAAAAGTAACAATTTGATTTTTTTTTTCACTTTCGCTGGGGCTTTGCAACGCCATATATTCAAAACTTGTATTCACCTACTGTTATAGCATTAATCCGATTATTACACAACCTCGCCAGCGTATTCAAGACATCCAATGCAATAATCACCTAGATTATGACGTATCATACCGTAAATATGGCGGAGTACTCAAATTCATTCAACAAAAGCATGATTACAAGCTATTGCAATCTACCGCGACAGCTCGTCTCACACACATAACAAATGCACAAATACGATCAAATAGGTTGACGACAACGTTTGATTGAATGCACTGCATTGTGCCATGATTACGGTGAAGGACACCGGTTCAATTCCTTTGTATGGAGCCAATCAATAATTTCACGCACATCCTCTATTATTGCCCAATTATTGCCCGGGATGATTGCACACTGTAAAAGAGCTATTGTTATAATGTTTGATGAAATCGTGTTCAACTACCGTATTTGCTTAAGAACGGCACAATACAGATAAAGCAGACAGATTGACTACATGTGGTACATGTATACACATATAGGGAATGTGTGTGAGTCGAGTATTACCTAATTATAATAGGGGCGTATCCAAAAATGAATTCACGCCCCTTTCAAATGTCGAGCCAAAGTGCAGGCCCTATGAGTAAACAAAGACCAGAGCTATTAAGAATTCTATAGATATTTAATGTAGAAGCGTATAATCCTCTTCAACAATTGGATTATTGATTGGTTCAAAAGTTGTTTGACTATCTAAATGAAATACTTGTCGAAGCAACTTGAGGTACCGATGAATACGACCTTCGTGCACATTTTACACTGCCTCATTTCAAATATATAGTTTTAGTTTTGGTTTTGGTTTTGGTCACGTGGTTTCCTATTGTCCTGCCTAACCACTTGAATCACAAGATATCGAACTCTTTGTTTCTACCTTTTGTTTAAAACTAAACATTTGTGACAGGTAGTTTCGGTTTTGGTTTCAGTTTCTTACAAGTGGTGTGACGAATAAAATTACAGGATTTTCGAGTTACCTGATCTAAGTATACAAAAGAAATGTTTAAATTTCGCAGTGCAATATTCACGAGCAGAGAAGTCGAACAAAACAGTCTACATTTGAAAGCATTGATTTAGTTTGAAAGCATTGGCTTGAGACTACGAAATAGCCTAAGCTGATTTCACTGTGAAAATATATAGACCATCGAAATATTTGCATTCGACATTACAAAAGGGTCACTACTGTAATTGTATAGGTGCTATAAACAAAATCGATTCATGTCCTTAATCCCATGTATACCAGAATCGATGGAAGGCCATTATATGACCTCTAATAACCTAACGACTTTTACTCAAGCAATTTTTACTGCAAAAAGTAGAAGATAGAGGGGAGAAGAGATTGTGGTGTGTGTGTGTGTGGGGGGGGTTGGAGGGCAAGGGGGATATGGGCCGGGAGAGAGAGAAACATATGAGACAGAGCATTGGAAGTGAAAGAGAAGGGGAGGAGAGCTCGAGATGAAGATATCGAATGTAGGGGAGGAGGAGGGGAAAGGGTAATTTAGGAAAGAGGTGGTTATATAGGGAGGGGAGCCCCTCTTAAAGAGGTATGGGTTGTGCTTCCTGGGGACAATAAACTAATTCATAATCAAATCATCTCCATGCATCGTTTATGTTTCATACAAACAAACAAATTCCCCCACCCCACCCCATCCTTCAGTATACGCGCATGTACCCGGTATATGATTTCTAGGCCTAGAACTCGTGAGTGTAATATGCCACCTACCTTCGACAGAGAGCATCAACTGTCGTCCGCAGGATAGATTTCCGATATCAATCATGATAATAATTATGTTAGCACAATAGGCTATTGTATACTTCTGGTTATATACCCTATACTGTGTCCTCCCAGCATAATAGTGTTATGATTGCAGATCAGATCAGCTCTACTTTTTAATCCCTTGATTTTTGGTTTCTGAACAAAAGAGAAACCAAAACTATATATTTGAAATGAGGGACTGTATAAACTCAGAATACAATTTAGGACATTTACGGCTCATTCGTTCTGTACGGTCACAAATTATCATTAATTGAGTGCTTAAAGGTGGTATCAATTCATTACTTCCTGACATTATTTGTGAGTTTATTATTATTATCATTATCTATTTATGTTTGGTTGGGTTTGTTTTTGTATTTTGTTTACCACACTTCGACTGCTCAGTGTCAGGGGGGGGGGGTAAGTGAAATAGCTGCCATGTGTAGATGAGTACAATAAGGGTATGTCCACAAAAACCTGTAACTGGGAGCCTGGTGCAAAAAAGGGAGGACCTGAACATTTTTATCCCTCAGAATGGGAGGCCTTAAAAAATAGCACTTTATTTTTTTCGTAGAACATCAATTTACACTATTTTCAATGGTGTTGGCGTTCATTTTTCATGGTCAAAAAGGGGGCCCTGAAAATAATTTTAGGTCCGAAAGGGTGGCTCTGAAAAAATGTGTGCATTTTTCTTTTTGAATCAGGCCCCCTGTTACAAGTGATTGTGAACGGTCTCTAATTATATTGTGTGTAAATTGCCAAATGTTCACAGGGCAGTTATTATACTTACCCACTTGTGGCACTGAGCTGTCGAGTTTTTTTTTTTGTAATTATTATTTATTACAAATTGGTTTGTAGCCATATAATAAAGGAAAATGTAAATCAAAAAAGAAAATAAATGTATAAGATGTCAGTTTACATCGTTCAGTGTCGTTTTGTCTTTTTTTGTGTGTGAGATAGCAGTATTGGTCATTCCTAGCATGGTGTATCAGTACCGATGGGTTGGGGCTCCTGCATAACAAGAAATAATATTTAAAAAAAGAAGATATACTGAAATATATTTATCTGTATTTAAAATTAGTGTTTTGTGCACACAAAATTTGTGCACACAGATAATAATTAAGCAAAAATATAAATAATCGCCATGAAAAGTGTTTAAAAGACTATTGTTTACAACGGCATACAGTCGAGAGCGTGTATAGCGATACCAGATTAATGCGTTTGCAAGATCGTACAGAGCTGAAATTCGGAATATACAGGGTGTATCAAACTAAAATATACAGGGTGTATCAAAATAAAGTATGCAGTTCATACTTTATTATATAATGATCACATTATATGTAATTATGATAATGTGATCAGTCAATATGGTGTGGTAACAACTGGGTTAAGTGATCACTTTTACACGTACTGTACAAGGAAGTCACCCAAACCAACATTTAATGAGCATAAAAGAGTTAAAGTAAGATCTTTCAAGAATTACAGCAAGGATTCTTTCATTGTTAAGTTGTCTGAAACTGACTGGTTTGAAATATTGTTATGTAATGATGTTGATAGAGCTTGGTCCATGTTTTGTAACATATTCTTGAACACTCTTGACTCTGTTGCTCCTCTAAGGGAAGTTCGGATTAAACAACGCTCTGCTGAACCATGGATGACAAGTGAGATTATTGATGACATCAGAGAAAGAGACTGTTTGCTTGCAAAATTTAATAAAAACAAACATATATCTGAGTATTATAAAGAGTACTGTAAGTTACGTAATAAAGTCCAAAGAGAGATAAGATCTGCTAAACAACAGTACATGTTGCATAAGATTGAAGCAAATAAAACTGATTCTAAAAAGCTCTGGAAAAATCTCAAAGAGCTTGGGTACCAAAGCAAAAGACTCTACCAATATGGTTTTAGATATTGATGGTAAAAAGTGTTTTGAGAACAAAGAAGTTGCTAATTATTTCAACAAATTCTTTACTGGGGTTGCTGCCAAACTTGTTGGTGAGCTACCTGAGCCAAGTGGTCTTTATGATAATAACTCCAACAGGTTCCAAAGCTGTTACAGTCATATTAGGAATGGATCCGTTGATCTCCATGAGGTCAGTGAGGCCTTTGTCTATGATGAGCTAACCAATCTTAACATCGATAAAAGCAATGGCTTAGATGGCTTGCCGGCTCGTTTTCTGAAAGATGCTGCAGAGGTCATTACAAATCCAATCACATCTATTATTAATTTCTCTATCAGGACTTATATAAAAAGAAGAGCAGGTTGGAAGTAGGCAACTACAGACCTGTTTTTAGAGGTTTTAGAGGTATATATTCCACAGACACATGTCTTATCTATCTTCAAGATCATATCATAAACCAAATCAGTGCTGGTCTGTTTACTGGAATGGTGCTTCTTGACATCCAGAAAGCATTCGACAGTGTTAATCACTCTATCTTATGTCAAAGGCTTACTGCCCTGGGAATGAACTCCACTAAATGGTTTGAGTCATATCTGAATTGCAGATCTCAGATTGTTAATGTTAATGGCTCAGACTCCAACTCTATGGCTTTAACATGTGGAGTTCCACAGGGGAGTATCTTGGGTCCCATTTTGTTCCTTTGTTACGTGAACGACATGCCCAACTGTGTTGATTGTATGCTCCTTCAGTATGCAGACGATAGCGTTCTTTTGGTTTCTGATAAAGATCCGTTAAAAATTGGGCAGCAGCTTAGCCAAAATCTTGAAAGCTGTAACAAATGGCTCATTGATAATAAACTGTCTCTCTACATGGATAAAACAGAACTCATTCTTTTTGGAACAAAACGTAAATTGAAGAATTGGCAAAATTATACTATTGAGTGTGAAGGGCAAACAATTCATGCTACTCCCTCAGTTAAATACTTAGGTCTTACTATTGACCAGTGCTTGAATGGTGACGAAATGGGTCTTGGTGTCATAAAAAAAGGAAATTCTAGACTCAAATTTCTTTACAGACTGACAAAGTTTCTTGATCAAAATATCAAGAAAATGTTATGCTCTGCTCTTGTACTTTGTTTGTTTGATTATTCTATTTCTTGTTGGCATGCTGGCACAAATAAACAGATTAGTAAAAACCTTCAAATTGCTCAAAACAAAGTTATCAGATTCATTTTAAATAAGAATTGCATGTATCATATTACAGAAGATGATTTTAAAGATCTTAATTTCCTTAACATACAAAATAGGGCAAAACAACTCAGGTTGAACCATGTTTTTGATATTTTTAATGAAGTTGGCCCAGACTATCTTAGTTCAAATTTTACCACAGTTTCAAACGTGCACCAATACAGTACCAGGAACAGTGCTCAACATTTTCGTGTTCCAAAATCCACTACCATCACTTCTGGCTCTTTTTATTATAATGACATTCAGGATTGGGCCAACTTACCAAGTGCAATCAAATCAATTTCTAATAAACCAAGTTTCAAAAAGTCTGTAAAAACTCATCTTTTTATCCAAATTTAGTTTCGAATGATTTTTATCATGTTTAAATACTTTTTTACTTTTAATATTCACTTGTATATATATTTTTGTTCATTGCATGTTTTTGTTTTTTATTTATGCCTTTTTGCCCTTCTATGTATAAAGGACCCCTTCGGAAATAAGCCTTTGGGCTTAAAGGGCTATCCTGTGATATCTCCTTGCTTTGTTTTTGTATGTGTATTATATGTTTTTTATCTATTTACCTTGTATTGTTGTATGTGCAATATGGAGATACCGAATCAAATCAAATCAAATCAAATCTTTAGTAGACAGCTGAAGCAACATCTTATCCTCCCACAACTATAAAATCACTGGTGTGTGACTATTAATAAGGACTCAGTGGCTAATATTTGAGTCGTGTAAAAATAAGATTGGGAAGTGACACTTGAGATAAAAAGTAATACAACTAGGGAAGCCGCCATTACCTTGCCATCGCGTAGGCCTGGAACACTACCGCGATTTCTACCGGCTGCATCGCGCCCGTGCTCCGCGTTCAAGTCATGAAAATTACCAGTAAAACCGTGGCTTGCTGCATCCACGGTTAGACTTTTTCAAGCCTGCTACAGTGCATTTTTTTCAAATGTTGAACAGCTTTTTTAATACTTTTAATTACATTTCTTAGCGCATCCATGAACTTAATTTATCAAATACATTAAATCAACCAACAATCCCGCTATCCGGGCCAAGATTTATAAAAGAAACTACTGTTTCAAACACGAAAATTAACCTAATTTTGCGCGATACACGTAAGACTTGGCGATAGTCTATTCAGATATCGTTGTCAAGCTCGAGGTGATTGACCCCGAATGATTGACAGTTGGGAACGCGTACTGTTACGCGTAGTCATGGTGCTGGGAGCTGCTGGACGCGTTCGGGGGTGCTGGCGACCGTCGAGTCTACGGTCGCCAGCACCCCCTTTCTCCAAGATGGCGGCGCCCATGCTGGTACCAACTTTGTGGTTCGCGGCAGCTTCTGTACAGCATACCTTAGCGTGCAAATTTGGCCAAATTTGGAGAATCGGCGAATCACTGTCAACCCCTTGGTTGCGCGTAGTCAATTAAAATAACATGTAAATCACAAGATCACCACTTTCTTTACAGTGATTGACAGAACGCCTTTCAGAATTGTTTGGCAATCGTGTACTCGATTTGGATCACAAAGTGGAATGGCCCTAAGATATCTTGATCTTACACCTCGGAATTCCTTCTTGTGGAGCTATCTGAAATCAAAGTCCTCCTGCAGACCTTGATGAACTCCAGAGATACATAATTGCACAAGTTGACATCCTCAGGTAGAACAGACGTGGTGTAAATACCATGTTGAGGAATACAGAGGAATAGAGAGGAATGGTGGGCATGCCCTGGAGGCCACGTGGAAGACTATGACGGTTAAGAACGTGGTTAAAAATGTTATTTTCATGTTGCTCTGATTTAAATTTAAATTTTTACTCGGCTCACAAAAACAGCCACTGATTCCTTATTAATTATCACACGCTAGTGATTTTACAGTTGTGGGAGGACAAGATATTGATTCAGCTATCAATTAGTATTTTGACCAAATGCCTCATACCTTTTAACCTAGTGGCATTTTTCGAACTGTATAGGCCTACTTTATTTTGATACACCAAGTGAAAATCGCCCTCTTCGGCAATTAGAAAATACCGTTATGACATGATGCTTACATCAACGTCAAGGGCGTCGCCTTAGCTCTCAAATGCCGTTTGTTCTGTTCACTTTGCTTGTTTTAATCTCGAGATATCCTAGCAAACACAAAAACGTTTTTAAAACGTTTTAAATAAGTTATATTTTGGGTTTTGGTTTAGGTAAAAACGTTTTAATAACATTAAAATGTCGGGTTATATAAAGGTCATGAAATCGTTTTAAAACGTTTTGTATGAAAACACACTACAACAATATTTTTAAAATGTCTTCGAAATGTATATATTTGTAAACTATTTTTGCAAACATTTTTTGCCAAATATTTTCTCAACACTTAAATAACATTATGTTAAAATATTTTACAAAACGTTTTAATAACATTTAAATGTCGGGTTATATAAAGGTCATGAAAACATTTTAAAAACGTTATTGTAAATATCTTGGGCAAACATTTTTTGCAAAATATTATTTCAACCCCAAAATAACATTCTGTTTAGAATGAGTTGCACCAAGTTTTCAAAAATGTTTTTGGAATGTTATTAAAACGTTTTTATACCATTTATATAACCCGACATCTAAATGTTTTGTGTTTGCTGTGCAGTAAATTACGAACGAATGTTTTTTAATGTTATAAACCGTAATATACCGTTAATGTACCCTTTATATAACCCGACATTTAAACGTCTTCTGACAACCTTTTATAACCTTTCGCGAATGATGTCGAAAACGTTTTGTGTTTGCTGGGATGTTTAGTTAACAACGAAAGGGTAAAATCACAATTGTGCCACTTTTACTAGGGAAGAGGGCTGTACATGTAAATCAACGGTAGCATCAAGTTTATCAAGAGTTCATTCGTGAAATCAAAAGAATACATCAATTACACAACAATACGAAATATCTTTTACTGATTTTACTGTTTAACATGATACAGGTGTAATGATTCTCTTTTTTACTTAAAACAGATTAAAAGATAAATAAATATTTCACATGCTGCAGTAAAATTAAATTAAATTAAAAATACATACTGCAGTTACTGTCCGTTTTCCTATACACAATACACAGTGCTCTCACCATTGACGCGTGACCTCTAAAAATGATGTACGTTGGAAGAATGGGCACTTGCCTAGTTAACATCACTGTGTGAAAAATAACCAGCCAATATTTTAGCTATACTCCAAACTTCTAGCAAATATATTTCTCTAACATGACCTAAAATTACAGCTAGGTTAGATGTTCAAAAATAGTCGCACTTTTGTAAAATATGAGTGAGGGCAAGGCATAGCTAGCCAACTCCCCGTGTTAATTGAATGGAGATTTGACCGAAAATATTGGTATCGGACCGCTCACTTCTGAAGGATGCCACAAAAAAAAACGGTACAAGCTACATTTTAACTATTCTAAATAGGTTCTAGAAAATATAGTTTTGTAACATGTCCTAAATTTTTAGCTAATTTAGATGTTTGGAGAGGGTCGCACTTTTGTGTTTTAGGAAGAATATGTAAACGACAGATAACACCAAAAATATGAAGAAATTATTTCCAAACCGTGTTAAGTCCAAAATCATTATGTTGCTCATTTTGAAGAATGCTGGTTAACAAAAAGCAGGTCTTTGTCTCATTTCGTGAACAAAGGTACACATACCATTGTTTCCTTTCGTTTCCTTTATAATCGGTTACCCAACTGAAGCTATAATACCAGCTTCATTGCGATGTCGCACATTGAAAACAGACACTTGTGCACAACCAGAGAAGATCTGATTTAATCAGTTGAGCTGCTTCAATGAGTGTTATCTTGATTTAATAGCTTTTAATGGGGTTTAAGTCCTGCAAAGGTCGAGATGAATTCTACTGTAGACATGACTGCATCATGACTGTTCTCTTTGTCAATCAAGACATGTTAAGAGATGAACAAACATTGCACACTTATAGGGTAATGAACGCGTATTACTTGTTGGGAGAGAAATTAGACAAAATAATGCACGCACGCTGATGTTGATACGTCTAATGCGCGAGCCCCGAAGGGGGAGTGCATTAGGAAGAAATCGTGTTTATCGCACATCGTCATCACCCCGATATCTTCGTGTCATAGTTTCGCGAGAGGGGTCGATATATCGGTACGTTTTCTTTCCACTAGGCATGCGCCGCAGCCAGTCATTAGCTGAAAGGGCTCATTTTTTAGGTTCTGTGCATCTTTCACGTAACATCTTTTGGTTGGTTTTTGATTTCAAGGCACAGCTTGGGATTTCAAAGCACATCCAGAAACTTACAACATTCTTTCAACACACATATCATACTGCACAGTGCTCTCACCATTGAGGTGTGACCTCTACAAATAGTGTATGTTAGAGGTATAGGGCATTTTCTAGTTAACGTCACTGTGTAAAAAATAACCAGCCAATATTGATTGTACTCTCCGAAATTATAGGAAATATAGTTTTATAATACATGTTAACATGTCCTAAATTCTAAATTTTTAGCTAATTTAGATATTTGGAAATATTCGCACTTTGGTGTTTTAGCAAGTAGGACACGGCATGGCCTGCAAAATTCCTGGTGTAAATCAAAATGGAACTTTTAGTGACTATCACTCACTTGTAGACAGCTCTCTTCCGAAGGGCATTAAAGCTATTTTTTTGTACTTGATGTCAATCAAGAATAATGTATACATTACATGTAGGCTAACAACTGAGTATGTGGGGCATCTGCAAATGTTCGTACCTCCCTGATATGTAAATGACAGATAACAGCAAAAACAGCTCCTATATCTGTCAATAACTTTGGTCAGTGCAGCGAGTCAGGGGATTTTAAGTGGGATTTCAAGAATATTGATTGGCAAGTGCCATATTTGGGCATAAGTGCAGTCCTCCATTCAATGTGGAGGATAGACTAGACTTTATCGATTGATTTTGCTGGAATAGTTTCCTGTTAACCAGGTTTAACTTTAAGTACTTCAAAGGTCGAATCATGTGTACTATGTTCCACTGCAAGCCTTACAATTTAGATTTGATACAGAAACCAAACAAAAATAACTTTTATAGTTTTCTACCCAGTTCGAGATGCAGGCATCAAAGATCTAACGTATGAATATATCAATAACAGATACACAACTATACGCCATGCAATGCTCGGAATAACTGTTTACATTATAGCTATAGTACGTTTAAGAGACCTTTGGACTATGTTTGCCTCACAAGAGGTAGAAGGTTGGATTGAGATGCATGTGCTTGGTTTAAAATGGTATTTAGAATATCAAATGGAAGTTCATACTAGCACCTATGGGCATCTGCCGACGTGTATCGACTTAACCTTTCGTACATGTTTCATACCTAACTCGTTTAATGCAAGAAGCATATTGGAAAGGCTAGCATCGGGCGACGGCGATAGCGGCGACAGATGCAAGTATGAATACAACGTCATTCAAGTGTTTTTTCCCTTATAATCTTTAGGTCCGAGAAGTGTGAAAGTTTGTGAATGATGTTCTCTATACGTCAGTTGAGAATTTTTTTATGCAACTTCATCCGCACTCCGCAGTAGGCATGATACACTGCCATCAAATACTCGGACTGGAACTAGAATCCACAGTCTTTTAAATGCAATGGTTGAGTAAATATGGTCTAATCACTATATAAAAAGACAGTTTTGTACTTGTCCTTTGGTTTAGGCCATGCACACAGAATATTCCGTTACTCCCAAACGAAAGTATCACAAAGGTAGTGTATCAAACACAATATGAATTCAAAAAATCCCCAAAGTAATTCGCTGTCTTAGTGCACGTAAGAATATGACCGCTTACAGTTGGTTTTTGCGGAATATGAATTTTAAACGTCTATTTTCTCGAAAAAAGGAGTCATTTTAATTGTCCTCATAATATTAGTTTGCCAATGATATGATGTTGTCCGAGCAATATATATGCCCTTTAATACAATAAATTAAGGAACCGGATAGCAATGTTTGCACCGTATTTTTGTGGGACCTGAAAGCACCTCAGACATATCGAATTGCAAGCTAAATGTCCTTCTGATAGCAAATAAGTTTGAATTTTGTGACATTCGCGATATAATATAATTGTATGGCAAATATATTTTATATTTTTGATATTTAACAGTAATCGAAGTAAACTTTATAAATCTAATGAGAATTGAGTTCTTAAGGTGTATGTAACCGGGATGACAAGCCGAGCATCAATTGGAAATTCTGACCTTTCATATTGAACATATACATTATTCCCAAAGAGACATACATTTTTTGTGTTTTGGGGGAAAAACTATAATTATCTTCAATACCAAATGTCAAGATTTTCATGACATTTATGATGCACGGCTTTTCATTCCAGCTTCATATACTTTAAGTACACATCATTAGATTTATCCAATTAACTTCGAGAAATTTCAAAAATATCGATATTTAATCATTTTCAATAAAATTATGTATTAAAATGCAATTCGATATTTCTTATGTGCTCTCATGTTTCATTAAAAAAAATACGAGAAATTGTCGCTATCCGAGCCCTTAAACACCAACATTACATTTACGTATGCGCTGAAATAGAGAGAAATCTGATTGGATACACACCTTTTTGGATTTATGCAAATTAAGTATTGTTACACTACTTGGACTTTGGGGGGACTTTTGACATTTTCTTTAGTACACTTTCTGAAGTGAATGGTTATTAAATGGTTTCTGTTGCAATTAGTGGTGGGTTTAGCCCTGATTTTCCTTAATTTCGTTGGCCTAAAAGTGAGGTATGTGTAAGCGTAATTATTGAAAAACAATCAATTGTCACAAAGTGGCAGTATTCACGTTTTACACGGAAAGTGTTCAAAACAAATAAAATAATAATAAATATGTGCCCATTGGCACTTCAGACCTCATTTTCAAAGATATTGTGGAAATTTTGCGGCATTAAGTCATAATAGTTGAGAGCCTCTTAATTAGACGGTTAGCAGTTACAAATTGACTCGATGAACGCCAAGCTTGCCCGTGAAAAACTACCCTTTTTCAACACGAGCATGATATATCCACTTCAAAGTACAATACCTTAAGTGGCCCCGAGGCGTGGAATTTCCTAATTGTTATTATATAGGGTCACGTTTACAATGAAAAAACAAAACAAAACAAGAAACACAAAAATACAAGAAACGTCAAACAACTTAAGTCTTTTTCTGAGCTTTGCTGAAGCTAAATAAAAAATGATGATTTCTGTGTATATCTTTATGTTTTAATCCATCCAAAAAAGGTTTAGACGGTGTCTAATACAACGTAATATCTTATGAACATTTGGCAAACTGGTTATGCTAGCTATGAGTCTATTTCATTCCTCGCATTCTGGTGAATTTTGGTGTGTGTCTGATGTGTGGCTAGGTGAGGCCGTAAACAAATCTTTAAATTCGTTGTCGCCGATCTACTCATATCTGAATATTCGTGACCTTTCTGATGAAGTTTCTCTAGCGATTGCTTCCTGATCGTCATAGAGTGTCCTAAGCAGTTCTACCACATGTTTTGGGAAGTCCATTGATACTAAGATGTCCCACAGTTTTTGATGTTGAACAGTATATTTTGAATAGTCCATGGAGCACATGGTCCAAGAGATAGCAAGAATTTCTTTGACAAAAATGACATCTGAAAAGTGAAGTCTTGAGTGTCGTGAGCGGTGGAGCGTGACATCAGAGGTCAATGACCTCAAATTTGACCCGTTTTCCTGTATAATTCGTATTATGCATGCCATTTATTAACAACAGCCTTGATTTTCACATTTTTGGTGTCTAATGAAAGATATTGAAATTATCTATCACACAAAACCAATATCAATAAGATTTAACAATGTTTTGACCCTAATGTTTAGCCAAAAACGTCAACATTTAGCATTTTGACCCATATTTTGCAAATTGACCTGACATAAAACTTATAATTTCCTGAAAAGCGTGGGTGCATTACTTAAACATTCTTACTCAAAAACTGACCCATTATGTTCACAAAAGATGACCAAAAACAAGTGTGTGGGTAAAGTCTTTTTTGGGCAAGGACATTTAAAGTGCAATGACCTCTTAAATTGACTATGTAAGAGGTTTTCTGCAAATATAGACTGTGCGCTATGCTAACCTCACTCCCCAGGGGGATTAATGGAGGCATGTATTTTTGGGACCCTAATGCATTGAGGTTTTGAAATCCGCTTGCCTGCACATTGGCCAGCGGTGGGTGAGGCAGTGAGGGCGTTTTTTTTTTTCAAAATGGCCGCCAAAATCACAAAAATCAACATAACTAGGCCAGTGAAGCTCCTAGCAGCATAATTATGATGTCTACACCCATGTTTTTAGGATCAAGGAATCCTATAGTATCACTTATATCAACAGGGGACCTACATTTTCAAGATGACTGCCAAAATGTCAAAATGGCCGACATTGAAAATGAAAATTATTTATATATCAGTCCTTGAAGCTCCTACAAGCATAATTTTGATGTCTATACCCATGTTTGCAGGATCAATGAGTCCAATAAAATCACAGGACACAAATTCCAAGATGGCTGCCACTGAATTTTAAAATGGCTGCCATGTAAATCAATTTTGTCTATATCTCAGTCGTTGAAGCTCTAAGGAGTATGTCTCTAATGCATTATGCCGTATTGCCGGAATCACGGATTCCAGCCAATACATTTTTTTAGCTGTGAATTTCATTTGATAAAGGCTTTGGAACTTTTTTCTTCTTTTTTCTTAAATTTATTTATTTAATTTTTTTTTTTAATTTTACTTTTTTTTTTTTGGCAAAAAAAAATACAAAAAGTTAGGGTCGGGCCTAATTTTAGGGTAGGTTGGGTTACGCCAATCAAACAATTAGGCCTTACCTAAACACAAGAAGTATCAAAGCCTTAGTACTTTACTTAGTAGGATATTAAGTGGGTAAGTACAATAGCTGTCCTGTGAACATTTGGCAATATATTATACAGCGTGTCCCAAAAGTAACTTAACATTGTGAATCTGCCATATCTCAAATATTTCCTACTTCATACCAAAATGGATAACATATTCACATAGATTGATCTTTTAGAATTATTCTGATACCAAAAACAGCATTGACCTTACTGTGCGACTGTACATATGTGTGTATCAAACCCACAAAAGCAAGCTCATTTGTTCTTTGTTCAAGCACATGAATGATGTGCTTCCCTGAACGAAAGAGTTAGTTCACTCACTGCACACGCTACATTTAGGTATGAACATTCATGGATTACACGGCCTAGCATAAGCATGACTGCTGTTGTGATATAAATAGGATATATTGACATATTTAACTTTACTTTAAAACAGTTGAAGTGAAGATGAAGTTTCCTATAGATCAACGGATTCAGATCATGGTTCTTTGCCGAGACAAAGTCGGACAAACTCACTCAAGCAAAGTTTAAGGAACATTAGAAATTATGCATCCAGCAACTCATGATGCAGTCATGTCTACAGTAGAATTCATCTCGACCTTTGCAGGACTTAACCCCATTAAAAGCTATTAAACCAAGATAACACTCATTGAAACAGCTCAACTGATTAAATCGGATCTTCTCTGGTTGTGCACAAGTGACTGTTCTCATGTGCGATATCGCAATAAAGCTGGTATTCATAGCTTCAGTTGGGTAACCGATTATAAAGGAAACGAAAGGAAACAATGTTATGTGTGGCTTTGTTCACGAAATCAGACAATGGCGTGCTTTTTGTAAACCAGCATTCTTGAAAATGAGCAACATAATGATTTTTGACTTAACACGGTTTGGAAATAATTTCTTCATATTTTTGGTGTTATCTGTCGTTTACATGTCCTTCCTAAAACACAAAAGTACGACCCTCTCCAAACACCTAAATTAGTTTAAAATTTAGGACATGTTACAAAACTATATTGTCTAGAATTTTAGAAGAGTACTTTTAATATTGGCCGGTTATTTTTCACACAGCGACGTTAACTAGGCATATCCCCATACTGTTAACGTAGGGCTATTTGTAAAGGTCACGCGTCAATGGGAAAGAGCACTGTGTATTGTGTATAGGAAAACGGACAGTAACTGCAGTATGTAGTGCAGAAATTCCTATCAACGGGATCTGTTCATGATCTACCTCGGAAAGAACAGGAAGATCGGTTACAAACATCGATGTCATATGAAGAGCGGTGGCGAAAAGTCCAAGACTATCATCAGTACATCGACTTTCAATGGAGAGCAACGTACCGCGTACAACTGTTCATCGAATCCTCAGAAAAGATCTTAAGCAGTTTCCAAATAAAATCCAGATAAAGCACAAAATGAAGATTACGCATTGAAAACAAACAAACAAACAAACAAACAAACAAACAATCAAACAAACATTGCAAAATTAAACAAAACAGATTTTAAAACGATAACACGTTATATCGTGTATCACGTCTCAAATGACGAGACTTATTTTGCGTTTATAAAAGTGGGTTTTACGGTACGGTAGATATCCGTTAATTTCATGACAAAGGGTCATGACCACATAGGCATGTTTGGTCTCATAACATTTCTAAAAGAATTATCTACATACTGTACCATTTTTGTATCAACACTATTAACCCAGCGCAAGTTATGGTTAGTTTACAATGTTAAGTTACTTTTGGGACACCCTGTATATTGTACTCATATACACATGTCAGCTACACATGGCAGTTATTGCACTTACCCACTTGGGCACTCAACAGTCGATGTCCCAACTCCAAGATCAACAACTAATCTAATCATATTCAGTAACTCTATTTGTAAAAGGATTAATTCTAGGGAAAAAATGAAACGATAGCTAAGAGTAGCTTGATGACGTAGCTCCCAGTTGCTGGTTGGTGCTGGGTTTACTGTACTGGTCATACTGGTGTTGATACAGTAGCTCCCAATTGCTGGTTGGTGCTGGGTTTACTGTACTGGTGATACTGGTGTTGATGAAGCAGCTTTCAATTGAAGTAAATGTTGATTGGCGCTAAGGTAGCCATCTACTGCTAATGTTGGTGTTGATGAAGTAGCTGCCAATTGCTGCTTGTTGCTGTGTTAGCCATCTACTGCTGATATTGGTGTTGAAGAAGTAGCTTCCTTTTGCTGATTGTGTTGCTGAAGTAGCTTTCAATTGTTCACTGGCACTAAGGTTGCTACCTACTGCTGATATTGGTGTTGATGAATAAGCTTTCAATTGTTCATTGGCTCTAATGTAGCCATCTACTGCTGATATTGGTCTTGAAGAAGTAGCTTCATATTGTTGATTGCTGCTGGGTTAGCTATCTACTGCTGATATTGGTGTTGATGAAGTAGCATGCATCAGAGACATGCTCCTTAGAGCTTCAACGACTGCGATATAGACAAAATTGATTTAAATGGCAGCCATTTTAAAATTCAGTGGCAGCCATCTTGGAATTTGTGTTCTGGGCTGTTCTTAGTGATTTTATTGGACTCCTTGATCCTGCAAACATGGGTATAGACATCAAAATTATGATTGCAGGAGCTTCAAGGACTGAGATATAGATAATTTTCATTTTCAATGTCGGCCATTTTGAAATTTTGGCAGCCATCTTGGAAATTTAGGTCCCCTGTTAATGTAAGTGATTCTATTTGATTCCTTGACCCTAAAAACATGGGTGTAGACATCATAATTATGCTGCTAGGAGCTTCACTGGCCTAGTTATGTTGATTTTTGTGATTTCGGCGGCCATTTTGAAAAAAGCGCCCTCACCGCCTCACCTACCGCTGGCCAATGTGCAGGCAAACGGATTTCAAAACCTCAATGCATTAGGGTCCCAAAAATACCTGCCTCCATAAATCCCCCGGGGGGGGCGGGGTTAGCATAGCCCACAATCTATATGTGCAGAAAACCTCTTACATAGTAAATTTAAGAGGTCATTGCACTTTAAATGTCCTTTCCCAAAAACGACTTTACCCACACACATTGTTTTTGGTCATCTTATTGTGAACATAATGGGTCAGTTTTTGAGTAAGAATGTTTAAGTAATACATTCACACTTTTCAGGAAATTATAAGTTTTATGTCAGGTCAATTTGCAAAATATGGGTAAAAATGCTAAATTTTGACGTTTTTGGCTCAAAATTAGGGTCGAAACATTATTAAATCTCATTGATATTGGTTTTGCTTGATAGATAATTTCAATATCTTTCATTAGACACCACAAATGTGAAAATCGAGGCTGTTGTTAATAAATGGCATGCATAACACGAATTATACATAAAAACGGGTCCAATTTGAGGTCATTGACCTCTGATGTCACGCTCCACCGCTCACGACACTCAAGACTTCACTTTTCAGATGTCCCATGGGATGTTCTATCCAACTATCATAACAAGACACCTGGTCATTTTTGTCAAAGAAATTCTTGCTAGACTGGATGGTTGAATTCAATAGCTTTCTCTGTAATATTTCTGATGTTTGCTATTTGGTCTCTTGTGCCTCTGCCTTCCTACACAAAACCTGATGTTAACCATTCTACCAAGCAACTAGCTTGACTCACCTATCCTTGCTAACTGGATTGCTAAATGAAAAATGATAGCAAGAAAAGATTATAGAAAGAGTGAGAGGTGAAAGGTAGGGGTGAGTAGGTAGGGAGCACCCCACATAGACAAATCCATGAGGGAAAAATCCAGCTTCTGCACCTACTGCAGCAGATGTTGGCAAAGGGTTATTTTCAGCTGAAAATCCTACTTTCTCCTATTTACTAAATTTTACAAACTCCATACAGTCAGATCAGATTTAATTTGGCATATGCATCATCATGTGCGGGATTGCACATGCTTGGAGACAATTGTGGCTAGCTATTTTGTACACAATCTCTCTAATAGCCCACCAGACCCTCACTCTCTCTTATACTCTACCAGACACTCATTCGCTGTAAAACACCACCAGGCTGGCTCATACTCTCTGTAATACCCCAGCAAGGCTTCACTCTCTTATACCCCACCAAACACTCACTCTCTCTCTATAAAACACCACCAGACTGGCCCACACTCTCTCTGATACCCTACCAAGCCTTCACTCTCTCTTATACCCCATCAGACCCTCGCTCTCTATAAAACACCACCAGACTGGACCACACTCTCTCTAATACCCCACCCTTAACCAACCCCTTGTCCCATCATGAGAACCTTTTGAGGTGGTCCAAGGAACCAAAATCAAAATGCCTACACATTCCCTTTTAAATGAATTTATGTCAAGTGATCAGTTTTCTTTGACGTACGGTTGCAAACACATGTAGCTAACAAAATAATACCTATTGCGCTACACTGTGTTAATAGGTCGAACCTATTTAGCTTTTTAAAGCCTTTGAACTACATAGTTCATAATGGGTCATCATTGTATCAAGTATGAATCCCGAGGGCGCTGTAGTTCTTGAGCAAGAGCTGTTTGAAATTTTACGCATATTGCTCACTGTAGCCCATGACCTTTGACCTCTGGGGTCGATGTTACTGCAGGAAATATCTAAGGGTCATGGACCATCATTGTACTAAACATGAACACTGAGGGCGCTTAGTTCTTGATATAAAGATGTTTTTCAAATTTACGCATATTGCTTCCTGTAGCATGTGACCTTTGACCTCAGGGGTCATGGCTACCATAAGTTACATGGGCCATCACTATACCAAGTATGGACCCCAAGGCTACTTTGGTTCTTGAGTTAGAGGGGTGCAAAGAAGTGGTCTTGAGAAGATGAAGGAGAAGCCGAAGACTAAACACAACAAATACAATATCTATGCCCCGTTGAACGGGCATAGATAACTAAACACAACCAATACAATATCTATGCCCCGTTGCACGGGCATAGATAAATTTGGTATCGCTATAAAATGTGTCATAAAAACAAAACGGTAAATGCTAATTCCTTGATTTTTTCACACAATATCACTAATGGATATGTTATTTATTAAATGTTTTAAAAACCTAAAAGATTAAACTCGGTTCTTAAATAAAAATGGATTCATTTCTCTATTGCACTTTTTTTTTTACTCACCCTGTATTGTGCTGAACTGTCAGTGCTTAAAACTTCGAGCTAGTGCAATAGATACTAACAATATCCCTACTTATTTGTTACATACTGCAGTTACTGTCCGTTTTCCTATACACAATACACAGTGCTCTCACCATTGACGCGCGACCTGTATGTTAGAAGTATATTGCATTTGTCTAGTTAACATCACTGTGTGAAAAATAACCGGCCAATATTTAAACTATTCTCCAAACTTCTAGCAAATATATTTCTCTAACATGACCTAGAATTACAGCTAGGTTAGATGTTCAGAAATAGTCGCACTTTCGTAGAATATGAGTGAGGGCAAAGCATAGCTAGCTCATAGCTAGCCAACTCCCCGTGTTAATTGAATGGAGATTTGACGGAAAATATTGAGCTATATTGGTAACGGACCGCTCCGTTATGAAGGATGCCACAAAAAACGGTACAAGCTACATTTAAACTATTCTATGAAATTCTAGAAAATATAGTTTTGTAAAATGTCCTAAATTTTTAGCTAATTTAGGTGTTTGAAAATAGTCGCACTTTTGTGTTTTAGGGAGGATATGTAAACGACCGATAACACCAAAAATATGAAGAAATTATTTCCAAACCGTGTTAAGTCAACAATCATTATGTTGCTCATTTTCAAGAATGCTGGTTAACAAAAAGCAGGCCATTGTCTCATTTCGTGAACAAAGGTTCACATACCATTGTTTCCTTGCGTTTCCTTTATAATCAGTTACCCAACTGAAGCTGTATTATAGCAACTTACAGCACCTTATAGCGATACCGCACATATAAAACAGACACATGTGCACAACCAGAGAAGATCCGATTTAATCAGTTGAGCTGTTTCAATTAGTGTTATCTTGGTTTAATAGCTTTTAATGGGGTTTAAGTCCTGCAAAGGTCGAGATGAATTCTACTGTAGACATGACTGCATCATGATGTAAAGCACTGTCCTTTTGGGCCAAGTACACGATGTAACTTGATAAATTGATTGTAAGAACAAATGTTGCACATACATGTTTTTACAGTGGCTCTGAATCCCCCAATAATTTTGGTGGGGGCCAAGTACTTCCATAAGGCAAAATTAATGATTTTAGGGTATAATTCATAATGAAAGATACAATTATGTAAAAATGCATGCATTTCGAGCTTCCGTGATTACCCTTCCCACACCCACCCCTTCAGCGTTTCGCGTTTCGGAGCAAGCCTCATATTGATTCCCCCATATTAAAAATCTTCCGGAGCCTCTGTTTTGCCATGCCATATCTTTTGCAAAGCTAAAGCGCACGATTATCACTGAAGCCTCGTCAATACAATCAAAAAAACATACATACCAACAACCAGCAAATAACAAATAAATTAAAAGCCCATTCAGTGATTTACTCATCCGGACTATATTGAAAGCTTAGTGGTACAGCCGAAAGCCGTGTATTTATGAATCTGTAATTCATATACTGACGGTATATAAATTAGCTCCATTTATTTGAATGAAGCTTCAACTTCGTCGATACTGCTCTCTTCTTCGTCTTTTGCCCAATTTTACATTTCAAATATACCAAATGACAATTTGAATGACTTGGGCCCATGAAAGTCAATTCCGAGTTATCGTCCCTTTTTTCCCCATGTTGATGAGGTGACTTTTTCATTTTTCATTTTTCATTATTTCATCAGATTTCATTATTGACCTAAAATGCATGTTGATTTAAACCCAAACTCATACGTGTGAGTTATAAACATGTTTTTATGTGGGCAGGGACTAGAAAAGTTAGATAAGAGCCTGGTTTTGCTTTCAAGTTATGAATTTATATGTTTTACAAACAAAAATATATGTTTCCAATTACTAAAACTGGTGAAAACACTGATAATTTGAAAATAATGAATTATTTTGGCATTTTTGAAAAAATACACTTCCACTGGGATCACTGAATGGGACTTTAATTCAAATGAGCTAGTTTCTTCTTAAAAGAGACATTTCAATTAAAACAAAAGGGGAATATTATTGGATAAGAAACGTACTGCTTTGACAATCCTAATACTAGTATGGTATAGTACTCGTATTTCAACATATTCAAGGTCAGTTTGTTTTTCTAAATCAATCCTGTTCAGATTCAAATTCAATATTTTCAATACTGGTCACTGGACCAATTATTCGTAATCAAAATAATCAAATCTGCATGCAAAGGTCACATATCCACGGTTCTGAACACTTCTTTATCGTTTATACAGTTTTGTTCACAAATCTGTTGTAATAGGTGGACAACAGATTGTCTAGGTCAATGAGTCCATTTTGACCGATTTTCAAAAGAAATACAGACACTATCGTAAAAATCATCAACATTCAGCGTGGTCCCTTTTCTATGACCTATCCAGATGCGGGACCAGGATTAGTCATCAATGAATGGCACTAGCATATTAGGTCATCGGTAGATGGTGCGCTTCTCAGAAAAACCCTAAAAACTTTATCAAGGGACAAAACAGATGTTTAGCTCTCTACTGAAGATAACACCATAATGACAACATAGAGACTGTTATCTACTGAAGATAGAACCATAATAACAACATACAGACTGCTATCTACTGAAAATAACACCATAATGACAACATACAGACTGCTATCTACTGTAGATAACGCCATAATGATAACATACAGACTGTCATCTACTGTAGATAACGCCATAATGATAACATACAGACTGATATCTACTGAAGATAACACCATAATGACAACATACAGGCTGCTTTCTACTGTAGATAACGCCATAATGATAACATACAGACTGCTATCTACTGTAGATAACGCCATAATGATAACATACAGACTACTATCTACTGTAGATAACGCCATAATGATAACATACAGACTGCTATCTACTGAAGATAACACCATAATGACAACATACAGGCTGCTCTCTACTGTAGATAACGCCATAATGATAACATACAGACTGCTATCTACTGTAGATAACGCCATAATGATAACATACAGACTACTATCTACTGTAGATAACGCCATAATGATAACATACAGACTGCTATCTAGGCCTACTATAGATAACGCCATAATGATAACATACAGACTACTATCTACTGTAGATAACGCCATAATGATAACATACAGACTACTCTCTACTGAAGATAACACCATAATGACAACATACAGACTACTACAGGGTGTCCTTGAAAGAACTGTGTCGTCGGGAACTGATTGTTTTGGTACTTTAACGCATAAACCAAACGTAACTAAATAACTGGTGATGTTAAGAAACATATCAGATATCACGTATTTTTTGAATTTTGACAATTGACCGCTCCGTTTTTAAAATAAAAGAATTTTACGCAACTCCCTCATTTTCTAGCCTTTCCACGGAGTCAATATCTATCAATGACAACAAACGCATTATGCGCTGATGATACGCAGTGATTAAGCCATCTTAGTTTTATATCCCTTTTAAATCTCAAAGCCATTCCAAAGTTAAAAACCTATAATACGGAATGCGGGGTTTTTTAAATTAATATTTTTATTTTTTTTTACTTTAGTTTTGTGTATCTGTAGCAAGAATAGACCATCTTTTCGTCAGGGAGGTTGCACTGTGATCAAGATAAAGAATTTTTTTATTGAGATTTACACTTTGGGTTATGTTGACGTCTGATGATGTCCGACGTGATATTTTTGTGTGGTGAATCGGGAAAAAATAAAACAGCTGAAAAAAACCGAAATTTACTCAATCCAGCGAGAATAACGCGAAAAAACGGTGCGCGGGGGTTTTGAGACGAATAAATCAAAATGGCCTGAGCATTAGCAATCTGACTATACTATAGATCATCGATTAATATTTGAATCCGTGGAAATGCTTAAAAATGAGGTTAATTGGAATTGGTTAATTGGAATGACGTACTAACTGACGAGGTGGATACAATGTATACTAATTTCATATCTAAATTCAATGACTTGTAAAATGAATGCGTACCAAATAAAAGAAATTTAATCGTAAAAATATCCATGGATAACAAAAGGACTCTTAAAATCAATTAACCATAAAAATAAATTGTATAAATCTTTTCTGAAACATCGTACGACTGTCAAGCAAGATCGGTATAAAATATACAGAAATAAATTAAATTCACTCCTCAGGAAAGCCAAAAGAAGTTACTTCACAAATAAACTAAATAAATACAGAAACAATATGAGGAACACCAACTTCAAAATTAAAACAAAAATGTAAACTTCACCACCAAATTTCTTGATAATTTTAATGTATACACTACATTTTGTATTGCAAATGGTTTCAATAATTACTTTGTTAACATAGGTCCAAATTTGGCTTCATCAATATTGAATGTATTCCATGTATTGATTAATCGCATTATCTGTCAAAGAGTAAAATCAGTCATGACAACAGCATGCTTTTTACACCTATAACTGAGCACGAACTCCTAAAAACAATCAATGGATTGGACTCCAACAAAAGTCCAGGGCATGATGGACTTGGTTCATTTATAATAAAAAAAATTGCTCCAATGATAGTAAAACCACTTCAGATAATATTTAAAGAGTCTATTTGTACTGGTAGAATACCTGACAGTTTTAAAGTAGCGAAGGTAATTCCACTGTATAAGAAGGATGATGATGACTTTTTTTCGAATTATCGCCCAGTACATGTATCCGTTTTACAAATTTTATCAAAGATTCTGGAACGTCAGTATGGTTTTAGAAAAAAACACAAAACATAATATGGCAGTGATTGACTTGGTTAACAAAATTACTGAAGCTGTTGACAATACTGATCCAAGCTGATCCATTGGACACCAAAACATGGAAACAGAAAACCTGGTAGATCCCATCTAACATATGTGGACTATATACTCGGTACCAAGAAGAACACAAAACCCGAGTACAATTTGCAACTGTTTCTTGATTCTGACAGGCACTCTACAGTAAGAACACCGCTTGAAAAAGTGCCAAGCACTAAGTTTAGGTGTCTACAAATTGACCAGAATATCACTTGAAAAGAACATATTGATAATATTGTAACAACTTGTTCAAGAAATGCCGGTATCATTAATAAATTTAAAAAACTTCCTCCCTGATGAGGCGTTATATACATTGTATTGCGCTTTGGTATTACCGTATATCAATTATGATATTTTAGCTTGGGAATGTGCATGTTCGAATGATCTTTTTAAAATTCAAAAGTGGGCACTTCGTATTATCAGAGAAGATGTAAAAGAAGGAGATAGATCCAGCTATCCTCAAATAAAATATGTGTGTTGCCGCTCATTCAAAAGCAATCACGCTATTTAGGTTTAACAATAAAATACAACAAAAGGGTTCGAACCCATGACGGGTGTGATACACAGGTTGCTGCTTACTGGTTTTAGGGAAAGGTCAGTGTCTGTATACCATCAATACTATGCATACCATGCATGCAGATCCTAACATCCAGTTTATTTCAAATAAAATATGACCGAAGTTCCATGGCAAATAATAATTGTGCACGCTTGGTTACGCTTTCAACCTCTACGATTTATGATACAGACTATTTTCAATTATCAAAATATCTTTATTAGGTTTTCAGGAAATGACAGGAAAATACATTAAAACAATAAAATATAGATGATCAAAAATCATCCCGTTTCTAACAAAATCCTAAAACACTCTCCTAAATAATTAATATATGTTTCAAACTGGGCGGATTTTTTTTGGAATCTTTACAAAACTACATTTCTTTCTTATAGTATCCACGTGTGGTATCCCTGCAGAGCAACATCAGGTACTTAACACACACGTGTCATACTTTCAAGGAATTATCTATAGAAACATTGGATATGGTTTCAATTCTGGAGTGAAAATTAATCAACCGTTGTCGGCAACACACATCACATCAAAGGCTACTTTCAAGTAGATGTGCAACTACTTGAGAATAAAGGACTATGAATAGGTGCGACAGGATAACCTACGGGATTATCTCAAGGATATAATTCCGTTCTTCCTCCTTCTTTTTCAACTTTCCTGGTATTATAAGTGCAAGTGATTATAGAAGTAGCACTAATCCCTTACTGATTAGGTATAATACTTTAAGTGTCAGGGGTATGTATACATTTGAACTTGGCTTATTTATGTACAAACATGATAAAGGACTTTTACCGAGTGTTTTTGATGATTTGTTTGTAAAGCAGTCTAAGATCCATGACTCAGACACCAGAAATAAAGATCGTTAGGCTTCCATTTATTGAAAGAGCTTTCTGTGAAAAATCTATTAAATATGCAGCTACCAAGTTATGGAATAATGTTGATAACACCATTAAAAGTTCATCATCGATTAATCAATTCCGCCATGTGTTTAAACAAGATATTCCTGAAAAAAATTGGTGTCAGTTCCAATTTACAATGTAATTATTATTTGAATGTAATGTTAAAGATAGTTCCGAAAAATGGCCAAAAGCAATTCGACAAATAAAAAAATAGGCAAATGTGGTGGCTAATTTGCATATCTTGCGAAAAAAATTGATTCGGATCTTACGACTGCCGATTACCACAACCTCATCAAGTTACATCCCTATACGTCTCACCAGTTCGAAATGGCAAAAACAAAAACACCCAAAAACAAGTTTTAAGTTAAATATGCAAATTAGCTACCTAATTTGCGCCAAAAATTGTATCAAGTCTTAGGGCAGCCACTTACCACCACCCTACCAAGTTATATACCCCAATACACCTCACCAGCTCCGTGAAATTGCCGCTTACTACAACCTCATCAAGTTATATCCCTATACGCCTCACCAGTTCTTCGAAATGGCAAAATAAAAACCAAAAAAACTATTTTTAAGTTAAATATGCAAATTAGCTACTTAATTTGCATATTTTGCGCTAAAAATGCATCAAGTCTTAGGTCAGCCACTTACCACCACCCTACCAAGTTAAACCCAGATACACCTCACCAGCTCCGAGAAACTAACCTGGAAGCCAAAGGCATTTAAAAACAAAGTTCACACAATACAAAATTATAAGACCCCATTATAGCATAAGGCAATTTATAAGTCATTTTAAATGATTTTAAATGTGACGTATACAATTTGTCTATAACACAGGGAGATATAAAATGTAGGGAATTGGGTACTTTTTGTTCAATTTTCACAGAAATTGAAGGATTTTGACCTTTTGTTTTTGTTTGTCTGTTTACCCCTGGGTCGCTGAAACAAAGAATTATATTAATTAAATCACCTAATTTATAATTAATAAAGGACAAAGAAGGATAAAGCAAAAGTATGCTTCATTTAGTTAAAACAATAGTAACATCCCTGTTGTGTACAAAAATATAACTCTATACGACAATGCAAATCAGGATCAATTCATGGACTAAGTGCACAGGGAAATGTTGAGTATGTAAATTAAATGGTACAGCCAAAATGCCAATGGGTATGTAATTTAACTAGAACAGCCTTAAATTGATATCGATATTAACATTGACGTCACAGATTCGATTTGTCACGTGATCGTCAAACCTGTACTAAAGGTGTCAGTTCTGCAGGAACTGACACAAAAACATCTTTATAAAAAGGCGAAGGGCACAGAGGGTACCTACTTCCAGTAATAACCTTGTCATAAAACTTTAACCTAGCTTTAAAAATTAGAAAATCTTCTGCTGAGAAATTCTAAATTATATACTAACAGCCTATATAGTGAAACCTTATCTTGGTTTCTAAAAAGAAATATCAAAGACTTCTTACATAGTTGTAATATTCATTTTAATATTATAGGCCTTGTCGAAACGTGGTTGAAAGATAAACCTCTTGAGTATTATCAATTAGATGGTTTTAATTTGGAACTCACAAATCGACAAAACAATCGACATGAACGAGGTGGTGGTGTAGGCCTATACATTGAAGATGGTTTAAAATATACTGTAAGAACTGATCTGAGCCAGGTAAAGCACCCTATGAATACTGAAACCTTGTTTATTGAAATAGAGCGTAAAAAAAAAAAAAATGTAATTATTGGCATTGTATATAGATCGCCAGATCAAGATATAAATGAGTTTAATCAATTTGCTGATAACATATTAGCCAATGTTACTAAACATGAAAACAAACTTCTGTATATAATGGGTGACTTTAATATTAATTTGTTGAATGAGGACATCCACACACCAACTTCTGACTTCATTAGTGTAATGACAAGTCACTCTTTGTATCCTAGCATTACTAAACCAACCCGAATTACTTCAAAATCAGCAACGCTTATTGACAATATATTTACTAACTCCCATACAAAGCAAATTGCTGGTATTATTCTAACTGACATTAGTGATCATTTACCAATTTTCATCTCAACAAATCTATCGATATATCAAAAAGATGTAACCCATACCAATGTAGAAGTTAGACAGATAAATGATCAAAATGTACAAGTTTTTAAAAACAAATTGAGTTGCGTTGATTGGGATATTGTTTGCTCATCAGAAGATGTCAATGTATCATACACTTCCTTCCTTGATAAGTTTAATCAATTGTACGATGAGACTTTTCCAAAAAAGAAATTGAAAAAGCATACTAGAAAAAACAAACCAAAATCACCTTGGATAACATTTTCATTGTTGAAGTGTATTCGTAGAAAGAATATTTTATATAAAAAATCACTAAATAAACCAACTGAATGTAATATCCAAAAGTACAAAATGTACAGAAACAAACTAAATAGTTTACTTAGATTGGCGAAACAAAATTACTTTAGTACCTTATTAAAAAAAGAAAAATACAATATGAGAAATACATGGAAAATTCTTAACTCAATTATTAGGTCTTCACGAAAATCAATTTCTGATAAATTTGTACAAAATGGAAAAACAATTACAGATCCAAAACAAATTGCTAATGAATTTAACAAGTATTTCGCTAACATAGGTCCTTCGTTATCTTCTAGTATCAAACATACTGGAAGCGATTATAACACTTACCTTAAGAAAACTTATTTCAGTGCTGCTTGTTTTTTAAAACCAACGGACGAAGATGAAATAACTAAAATAATAGGTAAACTTGGAAGCAAAAAGAGTCCGGGTCATGATAATATAAAATCTGATATTGTAAAACAAATTGCAAATGAAATTTCCTACCCCCTAAAAATACTTTTTAACCAATCTCTTGGTAGTGGAGTTGTTCCAAACGATTTAAAGATAGCTAAAGTTGTGCCCATTTACAAAAAGGACAACCCTGAAATATTTGGTAATTACAGGCCTGTTTCTGTGTTACCGTGTTTTTCCAAAATTTTGGAACGTATTATGCACAATAGATGTTATGATTTTTTGACCAAAAATAACATCCTGTACAAAAAACAATATGGTTTTCGAAACAAGCATGCTACATATATGGCTGTTCTGGATTTTGTAAAAGACATAAGTGAGGCTATATATAATGATATGTATACACTAGGTATTTTTATGGATCTATCAAAAGCCTTCGATACCATAGACCACGATATATTACTCAGTAAGCTGTATCACTATGGTTTTCGTGGCGTATCACACAATTGGTTTTCAAATTATCTCTCTAATAGGAAACAATATGTATCGTATAATAATGTTGTGTCATCTAATGAAAATGTAATTTGTGGTGTGCCCCAGGGTTCAATACTGGGGCCATTACTGGGGTCATTCATAATTTATATGAATGATATTTGTTTTACATCCAAATTATTATCATTTATTTTATTTGCTGACGACACAACTGTATTTCATACTGATCGTGATGTAAATGTGCTTTATGATACAATGAACTGTGAGTTAAAAGAAGTATGCAATTGGTTCAAATGCAATAAATTATCACTCAATGCATCAAAAACAAACCTTATGCTTATAGGGACAGCATATCGAACAAAACACGCTCAAATAAATGCTGATATTCACTTAGATGGTTGTAAATTAACTCGTGTTTCTACTGCAAAATTCTTAGGTATAACAATTGATGAGAATTTGACGTGGAAATCACAGATAAATGAAATTTATAAAGTGTGTTCGAGAAATATAGGTGTCTTAAATAAAGTTAAGCACTTCTTGCCAAAACAATCATTGTATCAATTGTACTGCTCCCTAATTTTGCCTTATATGACCTATGGAATATTGTTATGGGGTAATGCCAGCAAAGAGTACCTTGTGAAAATTTTTAAACTTCAAAAAAGGGCTTTAAGAATCATCTCTAATAGCTCTTATCTATGCCATACAAAGCCTTTGTTTGAAAAGTACAATACCTTAAATATTTTCGAATTGTACAACAAAGAACTGGGTATATTTATGTATAAGTATAAAACTGGTTTACTTCCTCAATCATTTGATAATTTATTTACAGAATTGGAAAGTATTCACAAATATGATACGAGAAACAAGACTGATTACAGACTCGAAATACACAAAATTAAATCTGTATTAACTTTGGGACCGAAACTTTGGAACTCGTTCCCCCATGATATTAAAGCGGCTCGAAATTTAAATTCTTTTAAAAAGCATTTGTCGTCTTTTCTCATGGAGAAAAATCTAAGCATATAATATATCTTTGTTGTAAATTATGTATCAGTATTTGGTACATGTATATAATTGGTTTAGGATTTGTTGAAACTATTTTTCTTATCACATCCGTAATTCTGACTTATTGATCAAATGATTTATTTTTGTGAGTTATTTTCCTACATTACCTTGCTTTTGTTGCATGAGACATCTGTTTTGTGTGTTTGTGTAAATGTATGTATCTGTATTTGAGTGTAATTCTTAATTTCTGTAATTCTAGTATTATATTAATTAGCCTAATATTTCTTTTAAGGTGGTGTAACGCTCAATTCAGGCTTTTGCCTTTTGTTACATCTCCGCCATCTTTTTTAAATTCTATTTTGCCGTTTTGTTAAATTTGCTTGCATGTATTTTGATATGATGGAAATAAATAAAATATGTATGTATATGTATGTATACATAACCAAAGTCATGCTTTTAGGTTTATAATATTCAAAACTATGAATATTAAAAGATCATTTATAACATTCAAAACTATGAATATTAAAAGATTATACCAATCATATCTGTCTTTTGTGAAGTTTTGGTGGCTCTGAAAAGAGCCGTTCATTCTGCGGTTCAAAAAGTTACTATCAATTCTTTCTGAGAAAGGTTTTTTTAACACAAGTCTCCACATACATAAATGATAGCCAGTGAAAAAATTTCACTGACCATCCAGGATTTGAACCTGGGAACTTCGGATCAATTCTTATTGTATCTGGTTTATAGGACCACATTGGATATTCATATTTTATATTTTTGTTGTGCATTTTCTTGTTTACTGTTATTTACTGTTATTCTTTATGTATTTAGGTTAATTCATATCAAGATAATTATGACAGCTTACTGTTACTTCTTCATTGAAATGACAATCTGATGCCATGTCAAATGATGAATTAACCAAACAAGGGATCACAGACTTCCAGGCCTCTTCTTGGTCTTTCCTGTGATTCCTTCACTCTCACTTGTATTATGAATGAATGAATGAACGAATGAATGAACGAATGAATGAATGAATGAATGAATGAATGAATGAATGAATGAATGAATGAATGAATAAATAAATAAATAAATAAATGAATGAATGAATGAATGAATAAATGAATGAATGAATGAATGAATGAAGATAGAACCATAATGGCAACATACAGTCTGCTATATACTGAAGATAGAACCGCAATGACAACATACAGACTGCTATCAGCTAAAGATAACACCATAATGACAACATACAGACTGCTATCTACTGAAGATAACACCATAATGACAACATGCAGACTGCTATCAGCTGAAAAAAACACAATAATGACAGTATACATTGAGAAAAAAAAATGATGAAAAAAAGTCCAATTAACAAAATGTATATTTCAGAATAATCCACAATTATCAAGTTATTGAACAGCAAGGATGAACAAAACTGACGAGTTTCTTTTTGTGCCTGGTGTATACAAAAGAAATGTTTACATTTCGCAGCGCAATATTCACGAGGAGAGAAATCGAGCATGTCAATCTACATTGAAAAACGTAGTTTAGAAAACCCAATAAGCCAGGGCTATTTTAGCTGTGAAAAAATATAGACCATCGAAATATTTGCATTCGACATTACAAAAGGGGCGACTATTGTAATTGTAGGTGTTATAAACAAAATCGATTCATGTCCTTAATCCCATGTACCAGAATTGACAGTGCAAAATTGAGCAAAAAATTTCACATGTGCATGAATTGATGGAGAAAAGTTGCCAAAATGCAAGTCTGATATATATCTAAAGGTTTCTCACGAGTACATTTGAAAAATTAATCTTACTATAAATAGGGAATGTTGTATCTATGTATCTATGTATGTATCGCTATAAAGGCTCCGTCAGTTTCGATCCAAATGTCGCCAAATTCATACGGGAGATCGAGGAATATACGGGAACGTGTTTAAACTTTATTTGGTTGAAAACGGTCAAGAATTGGCTGCAAAAACAGTGAAAATATGGGTAAAAACGGATTTTTTGTTATGAAAATCGGTTGTCCGCCTACGCGTCACTGCAGCTGGCCGGCAGCGCGTCGGCGCCTCGTGCGTAACGCGCACTACGCCAATGGGCGCGTAAACGGCGCAGAGCCACGCAACTGCGAGCCAGAGACCAGTGGACATGATAATACGGAAAGAAGGAAAAATAAAGGACAAAAAGGTACATATGGACGGGTCACGGGATTATGATAACGGGTGAACACGTCCGCAGACACGCTATATGAGAGGACGTAATAAATACGGGAAAAAGATGTTTGTTGTATAAACAACATGAAGCGGTACTATAAAGAAAAATTAAATTAAAATGAGGACAAAAAAGTACGAATAATAGGCCAACGGGTTAAAGTAACTAAATGAAACGGAACGAAACAAAGAAGGAAAGAAACTAATCAGGAAATGTAAGAAGCTAAAATAATGAGAACAGAGATAAATAAAAAACATGGAAACGGGAAATCACAAGCAGCAAATAAACAAAGAAGCTAAAGGGAAATGTAAGAAAGAACAGATTTAGAAAAATAAAATGTACCTTTTCAATGATTCTACCTGTTCAGTAATTATTCCTGTTATGGTGAACGCTCCCATCTAGCGGGGACCCGCGCGAAGCGCGGGTATCCCGCTAGTCTTACTATAAATAGGGGAATGTTGTATCTATGTATCTATCTATGTATGCTATAAAGGCTCCGTCAGTTTCGATCCAAATGTCACCAAATTCATACGGGAGATCGATGAATATACGGGAACGTGTTTAAACTTTATTTGGTTGAAAACGGTCAAGAATTGGCCTCAAAATCAGTGAAAATGTGGTACGTTGCTATGCTGGGTAAACAAAAAAGGGAGTCAGTTGTCAAGCTAGCCCGTGCGCGTCGTACGGGCGTATCTAATGCCAAGCCGCTCGCGTAGCGCAGCGATAGCGCGCGGGTAACGCAGCACTACGCCATGTCGCGCGTAAACGACGCAGAGTCGCGCAATGAATGATAATACGGGTGAACGACCGACCGTAGGAGTAATAAATACGGGGAAAAGATGTGTGTTAAAAAGTACAAACAACATGAAGAGGTAGGCCTACTGCAATTAAAAAAGAAAACAAAATGAGGTCAAACAGGTAGGCCTACGAGTATGTGGGTTAGCCTATAGTTAGTCACAGTAAGAAAATGAAAACGGGAATACAATAGGCTAAAGAAGGAAAGAATAATAAAATCTAATAAAATTAGATGATTTAAATTTTAAAAAAAGCTATTAAACTGAGGACAGAACTAAATAAATAACATGAAAACGGGAAATCACAAGCTAAGCAGCAAATAAAAAATGAAGTCAACAGGGAAATGTAAGAAAGGACAGATTTAGAAAATAATGGGAACGGGGTTGAGTAAATAAAAAACATGGTAACGGAAATTTGCAAGCTTAGCAGCAAAATGTTTTTAAAAAATGGAACAAAATTGGCCCATGTAGAAGAAACTAAAAAGAAAGAAAGAAGCTAAAATGGAAACTTAGGCTTAACGAGGGTCAGACTCAGATAAATGAAATTTACCTTTTCAATGATTCTACCTGTTCAGTAATTCCTCCCGTTTTAGTGAACGCTCCCATTTACTCACCTAGCGGGGACCCGCGCGTAGCGCGGGTGTCCCGCTAGTCATTCTAAATTGAAAACATCCAATATTGTACCAAATATGCTAAAAATTGAAGTAAAGTTGAACTTTGGTACTTTTTTGCAGTATTGAAAAAATAAAAATACAATTTTTAAAATTATGAAGAACTCTTTACAACTTTTTTCATTTTCTCATTATAAAGGATACTAAATCACATTCAAATATGAATTTTAAGTCATTTTAAGATCTTTTTTATTTCTGAAAATGAAGGAAAAATATTACTTTTGTGTCCCAGTTATGTTGGTCATTTTTCATGTTGGGTCTGAATTGGGACCTGCGAGTTTCCTATGTATGCCCAGCCAATTTACAACCATTTATTGTTTTGCATATTTTTGACCATGCTTTATCTAAAAACATCCTTCAAATTAATTTTTTGCCATATTGAAATTTTTGAGTCATTGTCACACTTTTGGACCCCTTATTTATGGACATACCCAGGGGTCATTTCGTCAAAGGTCATTTAGGGTCATTTCTGCTTAACGGCTATGGCTACGTTTAGATCTATAGCTAGATCTAGTTTCTTCTTCTTTCTTCTGGCAACCAATTAACTGCATCTAGCTCCGCAATGGATTAACAGATTTCAACCATACTTGACCCAAATGACCACTGGGCTAGGCCAAACCTTTCATTGGACTTCGACCGGCTGTCATCTAGCTACAATGGTAAAAAATGTGATTTATCTTTTAATCATATCTTCTTCTACAAATAACATGCGATGGTAACATGGTTAAGTCATGTGACTCGACTTTGGTCGGTGCATATGGGGTGTTCACTGATAAGGGGTAAAAGGTCATAAAGGGGTCATTTCTGGTCAAAGTCCAAAGAACCTCAAAAATTCATGTCTGCTACGTGTGAAATAGCTAGGTGATGTCACTTGCATTGGAGTCAAAGGTCATCTAAGGTATTTTCTGACACTCGATAAAATGCTTGAAATTTAGCCAAATTGGCTGTATCTCAGCCTATGGAAGACGGATAAGGCCCGTTATTGCTACAGTGATGCAACATTTATAGTAGGGAAGGTCTATGATAGTCTCGACCCCATAGGTTAAAGTTCAAGGTCAAATGGCAAAATCTGCAAACAAGCTCAGATTGAGCTGAAATTCACTAGGAATAATCCTTGTGACATCCTAAACATCCCCCCTTACATATGCAAGATTTTGGGGAACCTGAATTTAAAACCTTAAATTCATTTATCATATAATGCGAGCGCAGTGAGCAGGACATTTTGCATATTTGAACGTGTTCCTAACGTTTTCCTACACCTTTTTAGGACGTAATATGGAAACGGCGCTTAAAGTATCTGTGCCACGTCCTCGAAAGTTTCTTCCAGATATTAGAGATTAGATTCCCATAACGACGAAACAGTAATCTTTAGTCGGGACATAGGTAAAATTTACATAAAATGTTTACCATCAGAAAAAAAAAAAAAAATCAGAAAATATTTTGGCGTATAAAATTGAAATAAAATTCTCTGCCTCCTAAACCATATAAATTTGAGCACGATAGGGTGTTACGAATCGTTATACATAATGTGCAGTTAATATTAATATATTATTTTATATATAGGATGCTTCAGTTTTAACACAAAAAAATATTTAATTGAAAACCCTCCCACTCGGCGATTTCAAAGCAAAATAAAGCTCTGAGAACGGCTGATATAATGATATTGAAAACTGAATTTTGATTTTGATCGACATCAGACTCATTTTGCTTGATCGCATCACAATGTGCAATAAATTAGCATTAAGAATTTTCTTATTTTAGCAGAATTCTAGAAACTCTGGCGTACGGCGAGTACTACTGTAAGTCCCTACTACACAAATTGTGTTGTTCCCAAAACAAAATATTGTCCCATGGGTGGGGGAAAGGACATTAAACTTTACATGGGGTCAGATTTAAAACTTCATCCAATTGTGTCGAAAACATTACTAATGTATTCCTCTGGTCATAAGGATTCACAGTTTTACATATCTAGGATGTACTGTTCAAAAAGGTCAAAGGTCAACCGTTGACCTCTAAATGGTCAACTTTTTAGGGAACAAACCAAAAGATCGATGACGTCTTTTAAACGAAACTCGTTTGGGGGGGGAATAGTCGATTACGTTTGTTCAAAAACATCGGTGTGATGAATGTCTAATAACTATATTATTGCAGATATCAACATGTTTCTCATTTGTAGCAGTTGTAAACATATAAGGGCATGTAAGCGACGACGACTGAATAGCTTCAATCAATACTTCACCTACTTCACCTGGTATTTCAAAGAAGCACCGTACAACATTTGCATATTCCCTGAATTTGTTCTTTAGCCATATACATAATGTAATTGTATCTGCAGGTATAGACTTTAATTATGAAATACATAAAGCCGTCATTGGTGATTAAAGGAGGGAACGGGCAAGTTTCCCCTAAGGGGTGGTGCAATAATTATGTGTACCCCGGGGTGGTGAATTCTCAAAATGGTCTGCCAAAAATCGCTTGACCGAAATTGACCTTCAAAATACTGCAAACTTTTGTCCGCGTTCGTTTGTCCTTATAGTTTCACGGTCATTGGTTTTAAGAACAATAACATGAAATCTATTCAATGATCCAATCTGGGGATCCTGCAATGACCCGTGAGATCTGTCATTATACATATGACCTTAACCTATTCAATTCTGTACGAATGACTATATTTGTGGTTATATAGGACTTTTCAACGTGTTCCGATATAATGACACCAAAAACTCAGAAAATTCATAATTTAAATTTAACCACAGAAAATATGAACCCTATAGAAATAATTATGTGTAGGCTACATTGTATTCGTGTATCGCCTCTAAAACTGGTATCAATTACAAAAAATAATCATGGTAAAAACAAAATTATATATGGGTAACATTTTCAAAATGCTTCAATTGCCATGAACGTGATCACAAATTATCCGTCTTAAGGGGTGGGGTATGAACGTTTGGACAGTATTTATTGTGGCACATTAGAGCACATCACACATATCGAATTGCATTCTGAATACGAAGAATGTCCTTCTGATATCAAATAATTTTGATTTTTTTAAATTCGCAATGTAATACACATTTTATGGCAAATTATTAAAAATTGATATTTTTGATATTTAACAGTAGGCCTACTCGAAGTAAGCTTTATAAAAGTGATGATTTATACTTAAAGTATATGTAGGTGGGATGAAAATCCGACGATCAATTGAACATTTTGAGGGTGTTTTTTTTTTTTTTTTTTCAATCTCGGCGATTAAAGTCCAAAAATGAGCAAAAACAGCCTAAAATACATTATCCAGGAGGCCCTATGTCACATAGGGAGAAATGGGAGCTCGCACAAAATCAGCCACATTGCTATAAATTGCGGTAACATTGTGAAAAATTGCTGTAAATTGCCTGAAATTATGCTAAATTGTAATCGATCACTGTAAAACATGCTAAATTGCGACCGATAACCACAAATCATGCTCAATTTTGATCAATCACAGGAAATGCGGAAATTTTACAAAGATTGTTTCAAATTTTGATCAATTTCCTAGGGTCGACAGAAATCACGACAAAATCTGTTCAAACACTGCAAAATGGTGATAAATGAGCAGAAATGCTGCTAAATATATGTGATTTATCATTTCCCCCATGTGACCTGCGGCCTTCCAGTGTCTAAATATTATCATGTGGAAGGTCAGGTCTGCTGTCTGCAAATGAAATACTATAGCTGGATATCATAAAATCGTGATGCGTTGTGTTAAGGACGACAAGTATTAATTTCTAACTTATTATACCAGAAGGCATGGCCGTCTTCAAATGATGAGGGATTTTTTTCTTAAAAAAACACACCAAACCGTTTTTAGGTCTTTCGAGCTTGTTTGAGGGCGCTTGTACTTATGATATCTTGTTCAGACCAGGTAGAACAGATCCAAAACTTTGTATGCATAATAATAATAATAATAATATTATTACATGCCCTAAACTAAAGCTGTTTACCATTGCGATGCTAATCCGGTAGCAAAGAAACCAAGGCTGAAATGAGATATGAATTGGTGATATCCCAGCAAACACAAAAACGTTTTAATAACGTTATATTTTGGCTTTTGGTTTAGGTAAAAACGTTTTAATAACATTAAAATGTCGGGTTATATAAAGGTCATGATAACGTTTTAAAACGTTTTGTATGAAAACACACTACAACAATATTTTTTAATGTTTTCAAAAAATGTTATTGTAAACTATTTTTGAAAACATTTTGCCAAATATTGTGTCAATACTTCAATAACACAGAAATGTTCTTAAAATGTTTTTTCTAAAACCTTTTAATAACATTTAAATGTCGGGTTATATAAAGGTCATGAAAACGTTTTTAAAACGTTATTGAAATATTTTGAGCAAATATTTTTCGCAAGATATTTTTCCAACCCCAAAATGACATTCTGTTTTAATGTTTTGTATCAAGTTTTCAAGAGTGTTTTTGGAATGTTATTAAAACGTTTTTATACCCTTTATATAACCCGACATTTAAACGTTTTCTGTAAAACATTTTTGTTTGCTGAGCAGTAGATTATCAAAATTGTTTTTAAGGTTCTAAAAGCGTTTTATACTGTTAATATACCCCAATATATATAACCCGACATTTAAACGTTTTCTGACAACCTTTTATAACCTTTTGCGAATGATGTCAAAAACGTTTTGTGTTTGCTGGGATACTCGTAGAACTGTTGGTCTTTATCATCGTCCACATTCGACGGAACGGTGTGGCTAGATGGTGGCACTATAACAATCAATCACACGATCCAGATGAGGTGTGCCACGAATTTGGGCAAAGTTACTATATTTGGTCTGTTTTTTCATTAACAGGCCATGTGAAATAACAAAATTTACTTCTGCTTTCATCTGTATGGACACCATTATTGCGGTGCATTGGTGTTTTGCACCAATGCATCTTATTAGGAATAGAAAAACAAAAAAAGGCTTTATTTGAAATGAGTTAAACACTCACTCATTTCAAATATAAAGCTTTTTTTGTTTTTTATTCCTAATATAAAAGGTATAATTGGTGCCACTGCTCAGGTCATAGAATAAGTCCAGGAAACGACGACAAGCCTGTTGGTGGTAATGATTCTAAGACGAAAATGCTCATTCCATAGATTGAAAAGTAAAGCCTCAGTGACAGTTGAGATTGGATTAAGGGTTTCCTTTCTCTTTGCCCAGAGAAACCAGTAAATGTGTTCTTGGAAGTGACCTTCGTTTCCCCTGATTTTCACTGTTGAGCCATTCCATGTCAACTCCTGGGATGTGCACCGCAGCACCTCTTCATTTTTTTCTTTTTCTGTGTTGTGGTGGATATTGATAAGAAAGTAAAATCCTGAAAATTTGAGCTTCATACTCTATTTCGTTTTCCCGTGGCATCAATTTGAAATTGAGCGGAATCAGCGTAAAAAATGTGTCGCAACGCGAAAGACGATGTTTGAAGGTCTATAAATGTATAAAGGGAACCCCTACAACTTTGAAAAGTATGTACCCTGGGGTACTTAATTGTGTAGAGTTTAAATCTGGCAACAGAAAACTTGTAACCTTTACTTTAAAAGATATAGGGCCCTCAAAATGCAACTTTGTCCATCCAGGACCAACTTCGCGGGGTCAGAACTCCAAAAGTAAAAATAATTTTTGGTCCATTTTTTGCCAGTCAGAGCCCTTTGGTAGGACATTACTCTTATCTCATATTGAGTCAATTAGAATACTTTTAGCTTAGATATTACCCATGCAAAACTCCAATAGTACATTTTTTTGTACATTTTGACCCCCTTGAAAACCAATGTCAGACATTTTGCCCCACCATCATCAACTTAAATTAGGTATTTTGAAAATATGTTCTTGGACAACATTTCTGAGAAATAGTGGCTTGGGGTCTTGATGACTTTGCTTTAAAAATTTAATTTAAATCAGTTAGGCTTGCCTACTCACATATGAGTCATTACAGCCACATCAACAAAAGGGGTTGGTTGGTCAGTGGTCATCCCCTCAAATTTTGCTGAAAATGGTTTCTAGCATACCTCTATGAGCATAATGAACACATGGAAAAAATGAATGCTCAACTCCAATCGGTTTTGGAGATATGGCTTGTTACACCACATTTCGCCATAATACATTCTAGAAACGCTTGCTGTTAGAATAAGAAAAATTGTAATGCTAATTTATTGCACATTCTAGGGAAGCGTGGTTACCTTTTTAAAATAACCGAGTGAGAGGGTTTTCAAGAAAATATTTTTCCTGTCAAAACTGAAGCATCCTCTGTATAAAAGAAAATATGAATATTAACTGCACATCATATATAACTAGGCCTATGTTGAAGTTGCGATTATATCTTCAAATAAGTTTCAAATGAATTCCAAAAAGACAAGTGGCCGACTGGTCTAAGGCGCTGGGTTCATAATGTTTTCAAAGCAGTCCGCCGCCGTGAGTTCGAACCCCGCCTCCGCCAAACTTTAATGAATTAAAATTAAAATTTTACTTTTAAAAAATTTCATATTGGGGAAATGTGACTGGCATAATTTATGTATGGCGCACACCGTCATCATTCCTATATCTTCGTGTTAAAAATTGCCGTGATAGTACGATGAATCCTCACGTTTTTCAACAGCTACGCACGTGCTCTATATACTATACTTAGTCCATGATTTTATTCGAGATAGGCCGAGCGACTCAGGCTAAGCATACAATTTGAGATTTTGAGAGCCTGCCACACTGTTTCTATTCTATGTTTTTACGATTTTCGCATGATCAGTATATGGCTGGCCGTAACCGCCACAACGTGGAGCTGCTACGCGTAGCTTACTTTTCGCTTCGCGGAGCTAAATTGACCAATCATGTTAGATCTTTTCATTACGCGGAGCCAGTGGATGCATCCTCGTTCCAGAGAGAGAAAACTCTTGCCAAAATTAATGTTTACTATGGGGATTTTAAATGAATCGATTGTAAATAAACCACGACCAGTTGTACAGGATCAATACCATTGTTTGATTAGTGTATAGTCAATGTTACCTTGCATGCATGTGTCATGTGTGTGGCGTGTTTGTTTGTTTGTTTGTTTGTTTGTCTACTGTGTCAGGCCTGGATCACTATACCAATATTTCCAACCCCCTAAATTAGCACATGTTACAAAACTATATTTTCTAGAATTTCAGAGAATACTTTAAATATTGGCCGGTTATTTTTTACACAGTGACGTCAACTAGGCAATGGCCTATACTTCTAACATACACTATTTGTAGAGGTCACGCGTCAATGGTGAGCGCACTGAGTATTGTGTATAGGAAAACGGACAGTAACTACAGTATGTATGGCCTACTACTAGTATATAAAGTAAATCCGAACTGGTTTGCAGTTTGCTGAAGGTCGAATTCCGCAGGGACACCGCGCAAGTTATACAAAATAGCTCCCGGCGATACACAGCAGATCGCAGAACTGTGTGCATAGTTTACCACCACTCTGCCTAGCTATATAGTTATGTACAATACTGTATGAGTTTCTTATGAGTACATGTCCATCTTAATAATAAGTCAGTTCGTACTTTTCATAAACTACTTTTTGAATCATAACTTTCGTGACCGAGGATATCTTGCAACTACGTGACGCTCGTCTGGCAAATTCTTAATGAATAAATTCGCTTCACGTAATGAGTAAGTCGTACTTAATTGGTCAGTTTTACCTCCGAGTAATGAAAAACTCTAACATGATCATGATCGGTCAATTTGGCTCCACGGAGCAAAAAGTCAGCTACGCGTAGCAGCTCCACGTTGTGGCGGTTGCGGCCTACCATATCAGTATCCCATATGATATTTCTATTGCAAGAAAATTTTATTTGTTGTCAAGTTTTATCTTAAATACACTAACTGGAAATTAAATACACTAATTAGTGAGGACCGGTATTTTGCTGTGGATATGTTTAACTGCAATTTGCGGGTAAAAATTTGAAATCCTGGGTAAAAATTGTGATCATATTCAACTCTTTGAGAAATAATAAAGGAATGTATGTAAAATCCAGCTGCAATACAATGTACATTATTGACACACTATCACTCTCTTTATCTACGCCAATAATAGAATATCGATTTCAATCGAATTGAATACAAACTCAGTTTTGAGTTTGTAGTTGACTACTAAGCGACCTAAGCGATCGATTGCTAGCCAATCATATAGAACTCCTGTTCAGTAAAGATAGAACTCCTTTTCTTGCGTTCGGTGAAATACCACTCGCCCGTCGCTCACCAACGGAGTATTAAATTTATATTTATCGTATAGGACGTCGACACTGTGTGGCGTGGAGTGGTGTGATGGCTTGTCAAAATTTGGCCCATATTAAACGGCCCGGGGCCACCTGTATTTCGAGGTGGAATTCTAATTCCAGGGTCTATGATATCATACTCGTGCAAAAGAGGTAGAAAGGGTTGGTTTCACGAGCAAGCGATGTACGCGAGTATATCGTTTCAAAAATGTCAAAAATTAAACAAAAGGGTATGTTTGATAGGACCTTGAAAAACATAAGGGGCTGTGCAATACCCGTAAGCCCGGGGAGGGTAAAATTGGGCGGGGTAAGAATTTTTGGCAAGCCTTGTAAATATATTAAAAACCTCAGTCGAGGTTTTCCAAAGTTTGAGAAATAACGGTTAGTTAATGAAATAACGGTTAGTTAGTGAAAAAGAAGAAGTGAAAATTCGCTATTGTATCCGCTATTGTATTCTATTCATAAAAACTAATGCAGGAATCGCGTGAAATCCTGAAATACACATTTATTGTTTGTCTCTACAGCCGGCGTTTCGCAGTTATTGACATCCAAATGATCCGATTCTCTTACAATTATAGACTTATACGAGCTTTTTATATAATATTAACAAATTGCAATTATGAAACCCTACAAACTTTTAAATTGAAAATATATTTACCATCGAAAATATATCATACTTAATTGTATCTAATCTATACCGAACTCAGAGGTGTCCAATTATATCAACTGGAAGTTCATACTATCACCTATGGGCATCTGCATGCGTATAGCGATGTTAACTCGTTTATTTTACACACTCCACGCAAGAAGCATATTGGTAAGGCTAAAATCGAGCGACGGCAATAGCGGCGGTAGATGCAAGTATGAATACAACATCATTCAAACGTTTAATCCCTTATAGTCTTTAGGTTTGTGAATGATGTTTCCTATAGTCAGTGAAGAATTATGGTATGCAACTTTATCCACAGTTACATATTGTGATACAATGCCATTAAATATTCGGACTAGAATCAAGAATCCACATTCTTTTGATAGCAATGGTTGAGTAAATATGGTCTAAACACACGATAAAAATACAGCTTTGTACTACAGACCTTTGGTTTAGGCTACGCACACAGAATATTCTGTTACTCCCCGACGCGACGTAAGTATCACAAATGCGGGCGTTTATCAAAAACAATTAATATGTTAATTCAAAAAATCCCAAAACTAAATAACACGTCCATATTCATTTATTCATTATACGCCTCTTTCAAACTGGAATGTGTATGTGGAGAATTATAATTTCAATAACCGATGCAAACTGGAATGTGTATGGGGATAATTATAATTTCAATAACCGATGCTAAGGAAACAAACAGGTATGGCTATAATATTAATCAAAATCAAGAATAATATCAAACAAATCCTCCTACTCGCACAGTACACTTGATTTAGGCCTGCCTAATATGATTATACGCCTACGGTAAAAATACTTAAAGAGATAAGTTGCGCTAAACAAGAAACCTTTCGTGCTTGGCTGATCCTTGCTGGATGAAGGTCATATTGAATTACTTGCTTTTGTCATGTTTAAGAAATGTAAAGTGTGTGTAAATGTAGTGTTATTTTGTTACTTTTGTATCAATCAATCAATCAATCAATCAATCAATCAATCAATCAATCAATCAATCAATCAATCAATCAATCAATCAATCAATCATCTTTATTTCATTCAAAATACAACAATACAATAACAGCAAAACATACACATTTGAATGAGGAGATGTTCAGAAGGCCAAAAAGGCCTGAACAAACACCCCCTTAACCTAATTAGTTTCATAATTTATCTAATAAAAAACAAGTACATACATACAAACACCCCCCTACCACCCTCTTTCATACCATTCATGTAGAGCTAAGCAGAAAACAAAATGATGAATAAAGAACATACAGAAAATAAATGTAAGACAAATTAAGATTTCATAACATATGCTCACGTATATCGCACAAGAAAGCTGATAGTTTGTGAATATAGTATAAATGCTACGAGATTAGTTAATTCTAAGCGAAGGGAGAAAAAATAGAAACAAGAAGTAAATCCAAACTAAGAGGTATTAAGTGTATATTTCCATAAGGTTTGTTTTAATTTGGGACCTAAAGAGTTTTACTGATGTAGCCGTTTTGGCGCATTTGTCAATCGAATGTCATTTTTTTGGCCCGGCAGTTCTTATTGTTTTGTTAGCAAACTCTTCTTTTGTTAGACAGATCTTGTAATCTTCAGCGTTTCTTGTGTGAATCCTGTGGTGATTCCTCTGCTCAACAAAATAACTATTGAAGGCCTTTGGTAACTTAGTGGTATTATACTTGTACATAAAAGTGCTTAGTTCGAGCTCATAAGTATCATAAACATTAAGCAAATTGTAATTCTTGAAAATAGGGGTGAGTGACTTAAAAAGTGACTACCGGTATTCGATATCATTCTAAGGGCTTTTTTTTAAAGTTTGAAAATCTTTTCCAAATATTTTTGACAAGTATTGTCCCATGCTAAGATACCGTAGTTTATGTAAGGAAGTATTAAAGTACAATATAGTGAATACATTATTCGCTCGGGAACAAAATGTTTCAGTTGGTTTATTACAACAACACCTCTAGACATATTCTTTGAGATGTTGGTAATATGAAATTTCCAAGTTAGATTCTCATCAATTGTCACTCCAAGAAATTTGGTCTTATTCATCCTTTCTAGGATTACATTATCTAATACAATATTATTAGTAACATTGTACAATACGCGTGGTGTTTTGTGATTGGTACCAAGCACCATATAATTAGTCTTGCTTACATTCATTCACTGATAACTTATTAGCCTTAAACCAATTATTAACTTCTTTTAATTCATTGTTGATAAGATCGTATTTGGACACAATGTCCTTATGTGAATAAGTTATAGTAGTATCATCGGCATTAAACAAGACAAATTTTAGAATGGTGGAAGTATTTATGATATCATTAACATACAAAATGAACAATAATGGGCCTAGGATGGAGCCTTGAGGTACTCCTTATATTAAATCTTTATATTCAGATTTACAAGAATTGTAATACACATACTGTTTTCTATTATGTAAGTATTCTTCAAACCATTTTAAAACGTTTCCTCTAAAACCATATTTGACAGATGTGTTGTTTTATAAACCAGACTCCAGCAAGTCTCTCAAAATCTCCTTCGTTGCTGTATCACAATAGCACATTATTGGCTATGCAAACTGGTTAAAATGTAGTTCCTTTTGAAGCACAATGACGTCCAACACACAACTAAAACTTTTACCTTTTATACATACAATTTATTAATAGACCATTCTGTCATTCATTTCCTGAGGGATTTCCGAAATGTCCATTTCACAATCTAAGGGATTTTCCCAATGATGCAATACAGAGAATCTTCTGGAAAAGGGAATTTCCCAAATATCCAAAATTAAAAATGATTCAATTTGTTTTTGATCAATTTGATTCATGAAAGGGGATTCCCAGAAATGTCATCACTCATGAAATAATCTAAATTGTAAACACAGATGAATAATCACATTAAATTACTCAGGGCACATCACAATGTCAGTGATTATGACTCCTCGTTTGTTGCAATGGTTTCAAGATTTGAAAGTTGCAACAATATCCTATTGCCTTGTATTCAGATCCATGTAAGGACATGTGTTCGGGTCTCATTGGATTATTATTTTTGTGTCGTGAATATGAAGGCGGTCAAAACATGTGATAATCAAAAATAAAATGTCATTATTCAGTTATCATTGCTTACTTAATCCCATATTGAAAATTGAAAATAGGTGCGGATTATACGTCATTCGCGGCGATCACGTTGAAGCCACGTTACTACTGAGTACGTCCACCTAATCTGTTCTTTGCCTGCCTCCGCCATAAGTAGGGTGAGCACACAAAATCAAAGTGGGCGCGTGCGGTCCTCGATTACATGGCTGGTGGTATTTGATTTACGTTGATCAATTTGATTACTGAGTCCTTGTATCCTGGGATAGTAAGTTTACGGATGTCAGCGGCAATGTGTGTATAAAGTGGACGCGTCGTTATCACAGGTTCGTCATACATCAAGTTGCTGAATCCATCAAATGGTACTCTTGGCAAGAAGTTCCAGAGTAATTTATATCTGTTAGAGAAAAGTGTACAGAATATTAAATTTTGTCTTTATGTTATTTTTCACACCCCATTGTTTGCAGTTTGTACATGTTTGCTTAATATTTTATTTGATCTGGTATCGATAAATTTTAAGTATTTACGAGAAAATGTTTTCTACATCCTTGCACTCATGGACACCACCCCTCATAGATTTTCTTTAAACTTTGCCAGGTGATAGACCTTTTACCCGGAATTTAGAAAAAAATATTTAAAAAATCAGCAGACGTTTGTTGCCATGACTTAATGAAAAGACCAAACTTCAGAGCGGATGTGATAGAATTGTCATGAAACAATGTTTCCGGTTTGTTAGCTTGTTGCCACGTTAAAGTAAGAGTGGCCATTTTGGAAAGTACAAAGTCCTTCAAATTTTATGCCAAAGATTAATTGACCGTTTCTTCAAAAAGAGTGAATTCATGTCAATATTAATTAAAAATGTAATGATGGCATAATAAACAGTGATTTTCAAGAAAAAATGTGGGCAAATTGAGGCCTATTAAGTCACGTGACAATGAAAATAGTAGTCATTTGCAACATACACCACCTGTTTTTTGTTATACAATTTGAGGTTGTCGGCCCAATATTTGGGTTAATATCCTTCATTAATATATTCTCGTTCATTAATTGGCTAAACGAGTATCATGTGACCAAAAATAATTTTGCAAAGCAGTCAAAAAGCCGATTGATGATGGAACGGGGTACTATTGGAATTACTATTCCCAGGGAATAGTATTACTGTTCCCTCTGAGCCTCGATTCTGCGTCGTAGTTCCTAGCATGCCTAGGGGTACGTGCAACTCGTCACGTACGCAGGATTTCAGTACCGGTTTCGGGGTATTAATGTGTAGAAAGTCATATTGCCTTACAAAGCACACAAGCAGACGCACAAAATTGCAGCTAAAATACGTGGTTTCATGGCATCATCTGAGTTCAGTTTATCAGGACCAGTATCTTAAAACCGACGGTGAAATAACAAAGAACATGGTTACTCCAACAGGTTTCTCGTTTCACGGGGGTTTTGCTTAGCCGTAGAAGTTACAACATTTTCATGCACGGTAAACTTAGCCATTCAAAGGTGTGCGTGCTACGTGCAAGTGCATGAAAGCAAAGCAAGGCATAGCCTAGCCTTGACTAGGCCTAGCCTATATGTATGCGTTTCTAATATTTAACCAATCAATGAAAAAAGAATATATTAATGAAGGATATAAAACAAATATTTACTGCTCTAAATTCGGTGAACTGGAGACCGTGAACCTACTATTTTCCCTCGACCTGGCGGTCTCGGGATAATAGTAGGCCCACGGTCTCCAATTCACCTCTGGGACCAATAGATTCCACCAGATCCCCACGAGTAGTAAATATTTGTATAGGCCTACTAATTCTTAATTTTTTGATGGTTTGTATCAGATAGTGAAGAAAAATGTTTGTTCTTTTGTGGCAATATGAAACAATTGCCTCAAGAAGGCGGTATTCAAGATGGCTGCCACAAAATCAACTAATACTGTCAATTTAACTTGAAACATGGGGTGAGTTCGTGTACATGACCTTTTTAGCGAGTTACTTTGCATTTTTATGTTATATATTATGCCAAGATATTTAAAACGGCTTGGGTAAGAAATTCAGATAAAGCAAATTGACATCCAAAATGACCACCATGTTGGATTTCCTCTATAAGGCCAAAAAAATAATAATAAATTGTTTGCGTGTCCATAGATCAAGTTCGGTCGGTCGGTCGGTCGGGAAAAGTTTGTTTTGTTATATCTTTCAGTTGTGTAGACACTGCTGAGGATGATAACACGAAATATCGGAACTGTCGTAACTGTCAGCCAGGTACGAATGGACAGGGGAAAATAAACAGGAAATGGTATATTACAACATTTCTTTTAAATCGTCAGTTTTTCAGACGAAAGGTTCATGACATTGTAAACCAAAAAAAGAAGTTCTACGGTCGGAAGTTATAAGACGGTCGGAAGCAAATAACGCTTTTTTTTTTTGGCCTAATAACATTATGACCCAATGATAAACACTTATTACAGGAATTAATGTTTCTAATCAATAAAAATAAATATGTGCCCGTTTTGTTTAATTAGCATTTTTTCGATTCTTTCGAAATCCATTAAATGTGCCTTTTGGGCTAAAAACTTGAAAATTGCTGTTTCGAGAAAAAGAGCTTTAAAATATGAATACTTGGGTTTTTCTTTTTTCATCAAGTAAATTAATAATCACATTTTAATATCTTATAAATATAAAAATCTTACTATTGCAAAAATTTGGATAACTTGGTTGTTTTATAAATATTAACTTCGTAACACACGTAAACACAACAAGAGTCATTAATTTGGTAAAATGATCTTGAGATAGATTGTTTTGCGTTGTTATCGTTAATGCCTTAAGGATTGTCTGGCGCCTTCTAGAGGTTCTTGGCTAAGGAGGTAATGACCTACCTTTGACCACATTAAAACACGGAAAGTGACAAAAAGTGTCACGATAGGTTCTGCTCTCTTCAAAACCAATACAGTGGTAATTAATGACGATGGCATCAACGGATAGAGCGCCCTCACATTACCCAAGATATGGATTAATTTCAAAATTTCCATATTACAAGTTAGATCGTTTTACCAAATTAGGGATAGAGAAAAATCATTTTGATACAGCCTGTATAAACTGCCTTTTAAAAATGTCCGTTTCTCAACAGTTTTTGAAAGAGAGTTATGAAGCAATAAAATTTCAGTTCAACTAATTTAAAGTGAATCAGGCGAAACCTAACCCATAACCTTACTTGATATCATGTTTAATTTTGGGAGCGCTTTGGTGATGATGTTTGATGGTATTATAAAGTCCGATTGGATGGCTGGTACGTGTTATGTTGTACTTCCCCACTTTTCTGGCGCGGTCATATATCTCGTCATCTTCAGCACCCCAACCCCAGTAAACGTTAGGAAAACCATTGATATTAAAAAGTTGCTCTGGGGTAAATCCGGTCACACCACCAAAGATTGAGGCATATGGCAACCTAGGTAAATAGACGGAGAAAATATAATGATTACATCTGATATGAGTGTAAATTCTTGACTCCAATTATTGTACCATATAGTCATAATCATAATTAACACTAGTGCATCATTTCCACAATAATGATTTCCCTTAAATCACTAGGTTTCAGAAATACGAACACTATTGTAGACAAGTCCCACCCAGCCCCCCCACCCCCCTTAAAAGATATGAGTTCCGAAACCGGTGTATTTCTGGCTTTTTGTTTTCCACCTCTGCAGTACCGTTCCAGAAAAAAATACCACAAAATATATTTCCTAGTGCAATATGTGACCCCTCGGCACAACTGAGCCCGGATGTCGCCAGTGCCACTATTGAGATATGCTCCATCGAACTTAACAATAAACAATAGGAAACAAAGGATTTATTGACTGTTTTATTGATTTTTCACTACTTAAATGTCAAGTACTATAGACATGATATACATCATTTTAAAGCTAATTTCAAGCAAAATATTTTGGTTGAATATCTCAAAAATGATGATTGGCGACTTCAGGGCTCATTTGTGCCGAGGGGTCACATATGTAAATTTCACATAAAAGTAAATAATGTTGGGTTATAAATGGACAGAAAAAAATATCTGATTCGCCTTTACTGGGAATTGAACCCGCTCCCTCTCGCGAGAATCATAGCACTTGACCACAATATAGAGCTGCGTTGGTACCATAAATTTATTAGGCTATATACCAATCCACCGGCGCGACTAGCCCTATGAGGGCAGTACAACATTCGCCATTACTGCGGTATACACCGTGGTTCACATTACGTAATAGAGAGATTGCGACATTTACGTGAAACGTGAAACGGGAACGGGAACGGCAAACTACATTAGTCAAAAATAGGTTAGTGTGCCCTCTAGAGAGTGAAATCTATTGTGAATTGGTCAATCGTGGAATTACCGTAAGGCGATTACGTTGCGGTCGGTTGCAAAAAATGACGTTCCAAAAATTACAAAAAGACGCATTATAAAATGCAGAAAAATGTTATGTTTGTCTTATTATGAAGCGAATCAAAGTATCCTAATAGAGCAAGTAGAGTCCGACATGTAATAAAATCCATTTTGGGGGTTACAATTTGACCTAGTATAGACCAGAAGAGGTGAGTAAATTTCGATTTTTTTTTTCGACGCGAATTCGAACGGGAAGATTACCTATTCATTTCTGTGTGGAAAATGCCGTCCAAAAATCAGCTTGCGAAGAGGCGTTTTAGGCAAGATCGAGTCGTGTTACGGCAAATTTGCCGTTGAATTTTTTTTTTGGACGGGGGACAGAAGTTCATGCAACGCCATTTTCGCCTTGCTTTTTGAAGTGTGTTAAACAGCTGTCAGAGTGTTTTGCTTATGGATACTATTCAGCAAACATCAAAATATTTTTAAAACATGATCACGTGTTTTGGTTAAAACATTTTGATAAAATTTTATTAAAATACCAGGGAATGTAAAGGTCACGATACTGTAGGAAAAGCAATTTTGTAAAATGTTATTTTGCAAACATTTAAATATTGTATGAACACTTTATGTACTAATAAGTCTATTGTGTTAGCTCTTTTTTTACCTAGCTGGGGTTTACAACCCCGATCTAGGTACTGTTTTTCTATCCGATTCTTCTTTCTTCTTCTGGCAACAAACTTTAAAATGCTCCTCCTCCTACATGTTACACCCTACAATTACGTAACTTGCACATATGTATCGGCTATATCCAGTGCCCATAGGGTCTAAACAGAATTGGGGTCAAAGGTCATTACGGGGAATTTCCGGTATTTAACCAAATACCTTCAAAATGCTACTAATGCTACATATTATAATTATAGTACAATGATGTCATTTGCATATGGCATCGGCTATACCATACGCCTATAACTTGTATACAGAATTGGGGTCAAAGGTGATTAAGGGGCTAAATCTTACAATTGCATGATCTGGACATCTGTAAGGGGTATGGGGCTCAAACTCGGTGACAACAAATCTCATGACCAGGGGCACATTTTGGAACACTTTGCAGGGGTCAAAGGTTATCATGGGTCAAATCTTATAATTTCATTTTCTAGATATATGTAAGGGGTATGGGGGTCAAACAGACTAGATGACCATGGGAACATTTTTGGAACATTTTGCAGGGTCATGTCAAAGGTCATCTGGGGTCAAATCTAAAAATTGCATTTTCTGGACATCTGTAAGGAGTACGGGACTCAAACTCGGTGACAACAAACCTCATGACCAGGGGAACATTTTGGAACATTTGCAGGTGTCAGATACCTCCACAACACCAGCAAGTCCCAGCTAGGTTTGTGGTCTATGACCACCATTTGCCACTAGTCCTTTATTTCTGCCCCTGTGTAATTCACGTATACTGTATTATTCTCCTTTTCTTTTCTTTTTTCGTTTGTTTATTGCAGTACCGTAGCGTCACAGGGGCATGTGCCCATGTGCCCACAATCTATTTTAAAATTTAGAAAATCCCATTTGAATATTGCCGGTAAACCTTTTGTGGCACCTGATCAGGTGAGGTGCCCCTAAACATGTTTGGTGCCACCCTGACACCCCACCCCATGAATTCTGGTACGACATTGGTCCATTCCGCCCATTTTCATATGTCAACATTTGATATATATAATATTCTGTAGATCCTTAATTTTTGGACCAGTTATAACCAAACTTCCAAACTTGGGCAAAAGCTTCACTGCCCCAGCCGTTGCATTTGGTATGACCCAATTGGGGTAAAACATCACGGTTGAGTAATTTTACCAGAAATGCTTCTTCTCACATGTTCCATGGCACAGTAATGAGATTTGGCTATAGCTAGCCTGGGCCTATAGGGTAAACATAGATTTGGGGTCAAAGGTCATTAAGGGTGTATTTCCGGTACATAACAAACAGCTTCAAAATGCTTCTTTTCCTATATATTACATGGCACAGAGATGTGACGGACACATAAGCATTTACATTAGCTGGTGCCTATGGGTAACCGATTTTGAGTTCAAGATCATGTAGGGATCAAACATATGTGATGCGATCAAGCAAAATCAGTCGGAACTCGGTAATATTGATTTTGAGATATAGCCACCCAAAGGGAATATTTCCTTTTGTTTCCTATTGTTTTGGAAACTCTTTAATTGCTCATATCTTTGGAACTGGTTCTTCAATTTCAATAGGGTTCTCGGCAAAATTCAGCTTTGTAAATGCATTTTACTATCCTATAAGAAACTGAAAAATTAATATTTCCGAGTTCCGACTGATTTTGCTTGATCACATCACATATGTGATTACTGAAAACAACTAAAAAATTCACTTTTTGCTGCATATTAAGTGTTGTAATCATCAGAACAATGCCAAAATAGCTATAGCATTAGGTGCATATAGGCACTGAAACCCAAATCCGAGTCACAGTGACTCATAAACACGTGTCCAGCCCTATGTCTAAAATGTCCCAGTTAAGTGAGTCAGTAAAACGTTTTATTGACTCACTCAACTGGGTCATTTTAGACATAGAGTCAATGTGACTAACAAAGAGTCTAGCCTTGACTCACATGGGTGAGTCAAGCTATGTCTAAAATTACCCAGTTAAATTAGTCAATAAAATATTGATAACACATGAAAAGTACCATAGCAATAGATAAATACAATTTTTGAATATGCATTGAACCATAATTATATGTCAAAGAAATGCTGATCACTCGCACCTGTAAGCTACCGTATCTTTAAAAAAGCGGTATCGTATTCAATCTGTGATTGCAGACATAAACAGGTGATGAGTGCAACCTGCTTGTAGTGTAGGGTGATTTATTCAAAATTGAATTTATCTATTGCTATGGTAGTTAATCCGATTATTACGTCACTTCGACGGCGAATACGCTGGCGAAGTTACGTAATAATCGGATTAACTCATAGCAATAGGTACAAACAATTTTTGATTATATCGCGCTGCACTACTACGTTCATGCAGTACCTCTGCATTAACCATAGATGTCAAAGAAATGCTAATCACTTGCACCTGTAAGATTAGTCTCTTTGTAAAGAGCGGTATTGTATTCAATCTATTATATGATTGACGACAGGTGATGAGTGCAACCTGCTTGTAGTGCAGCGCGGTATATTCAAAATTGTTTGTACCTATTGCTATGGTAGTTAATCCGATTAATTACGTAACTTCGCCAGCGTATAGAGTGTGTCAGCAATTTATTGATTTGGCCCGTGGCAGCGCACCATGCGGAATGCGTATTGGGCTGTTCCATTTGATATCCAGAACCCTATTGAAGATATTATTCTTTTGCACAGGGACCTGGGGGCACTTCAATATGAAATGGATATAGGTGTAGGGCTGGCACTTTCGCAGTAAGCGACATTCGGTGAGAGCAAAATATACAAAATATGGGGTCATTGGGTGAGAGCATGTGTTTGGCTTTCGGTGAGAGCAAAATGTAACAAAATCAGCGATACATGACTTGTTGGTGATCAAATGAAAATATAAGGGTATTTGGGTGCCAGATCGAAAGGACAGCTATGGGGTCTTTTGGTGACAATGTGCTCATAACAAATATGGGGTCTTAGGGTGACAGCGGTGCTGGAAAAGGGGGTCTTAACAACCCTACATACGCGTCACCTCCAAAGTGGGAGTGCCCCCGGGCAGAGGGAGTATGTATTTCAAATTGCTTTACCTGAATGGGCGACTCCATTGAAGTCTACAAGCCCTTTGGATAAGGTCGTGTCCCGGGGGGGGGGGCACTTCAATTTGAGATGGATATAGGTGTAGGGCTGGCACTTTCGCACTAAGGGGCATTCGGTGAGAGCAAAATACAAAAAATATGGGGTCAGTGGGTGAGAGCATGATTTTTGGCATTCGGTGAGAGCAAAATGTAAAAAATATGGGGTCATTGGGTGAGAACATGACCTTTTTTTAACTGGAATCTTTGGGTGAGAGTCAAAACAGCGCAACAGAAACCTCGAAAATCGAATTTCTAGTTCTAAATGGCTTCAAGTTTCTTTGTTTTATCAAAATAAGTGACAAAATCAGTGATAAATGAAAGTTGCTGTTAAATTGAACAAGTAAAGGTCTTTGGGTGACAGATCAAATGAAAAATAAGGGGTCTTCGGGTGACAGAACATGTGTTCGTAAAAAAAATATGGGGTCTTTGGGTGACAGCGATGCTGAAAAAGGGGTCTTAACAGCCCTACACACGCGTCACCTCCAAAGTTGGAGTGCCCCCGGGGTCGTGTCTTCCATGTATGTGTATACACTAGGATCAACAATATGCTTATCTATTAGGGGAACAGTTCTTAAACAGTGTGTTAAATCCCAATATATTTCTACATTCATTGAATGAACAAAAAAACTCATACTCTGCAACTTGAGGTCAAATTTTGCACTATGATTATGTAATTGAGATTATTGGACTATGCCATTGGGATGATGCTCTTGTGGTCCATAGTGATACTAGTATCGGGTTCCAAAAATATCCCAAAGGAATAGATTTCTCAGATTTGCCAATTTGGTGTTTTAATACGACCTATACAAAATAAATCAAATTTTGCAATCGAGTCAAAGCAAAATGTCCTTGGTTTGAATAATAGCGTCAAAATATAACATTTAATGTACAAGAAAATTGTCCGAACATTGCTTCAATTCAAGTGACAATCAAAAAGGAAACGTGTATTTCGATCATCAAATCATCATAGCACATTTTGAACATTGTCCAAGAATCTCATCAGTGGATTCAAATTCGTACAATCTGTATAAACTCAGGTTTTTACTAATCATACTCGCTTCGCCATCCGACACCAAACTCTTGTTTTTCGTTATTTAGACAAACATGACAAATGACATACACCTGTTAAAAATACTCGTTTAAAAAAGGCCCGGAAAACATCGATGCTATATTCTAAACTGGACTGATTGCAGCCAGTCGTATTTGCATACCAATACAAATGTGGGTTCGATGCACCAAAGGGTGAATGGGTGATTCATATCTCTTTATAGATGTTGTGCATATGACTACTCAAATGCATTCAACAAAAGCATGACTGCAATCTACCGCGACAGTTCGTCTCTCACACACATAGCAAATGCACTACGATCAAAATTTAATAGGTTGATGACAACATTTGATTGAATAGACTGGACTGCGCCATGATTGCGGTGAAGGACACCGGTTCAAATCCTTTGTTTGGATCCAATCGAGAAAAGCATGCATGGCATCTATAGTATATTTGTTTCGGCATAGCGCCACCATGAATGTATTGTATTTGATTTTCGCGGCGAACGGCATTATGACGGTCGCCCGCAAAATGCCGAAACACGTAACCCGTATGGCGTTTCCAGTGAACGCCTCTCCGCAATCTCTCTATTCTCTAAACTTACCGGAAACTTTGTCGATTATTTAGCCGTTTTATGTGATATTTATGATAGTATGGAGACCCCACGAAAGAGGAGACATTCAGGCAGACATTGTCCGAATATTAACCAAATAACTGAAGAAATATCGTTTAAGTACAGTTGAAAAAGGTTTGATTAAGAAAATAAGCGAACTCAAAAGTCGGCCCTAATAATGTGTGTGTCTTCTTTGCGTATTTCGGGAATCAAAAGTATGCCTCGAAAAAAATCGTGTTTTTCGCAAGCCAAAAGTTCCCACTATAGCCGATGATATTTTGATGTAGAAAAGACATTAACTCAACTTATCATTGGGCGAACTTGAAGCACAAGTATCTGGAGAGAGAAGCAACGAGTCACCTAAAGTCACAGCGGCAGGTAGTGACTGGGTCTCTAAGTGCGAACAATGTATTTATTTTGGAAGGATCGTGTTTTTATTTTGTTTTATTTTTGGGAGCGTTTTTTGATATTTTTGGTGATATTTCAAAAAAGCGACATGCCAAAGACAACTCTTTGGGCATATCCTTTGTTATTGTTATTGCAGTTCTTTTCCATATACCTACGTTACCATTCGCTTTTGTGATTTACTAATAATATTATATATTTTGTGACTGCACTTTGACATTTTCAATGCGTTTTAAGCTGATCATGAAATCAAGGCGAATATCTTTTCACGCTCCTTTTAGAATTTTTACCTGATCGTCGACATTTGCAGGCAACAGAATGCAGATTAGATGTCGTATTCCTCTATGTGGGTCACTTGATGATAAAATTACTTTGAATACCTTGTAACCACATACAAATTTTTGGAAATAGGGTTTCAGATTATGGAACAGCCGTAGTCTTCGGCGGCCTATCATATCTCATAAAAAAGGCACGACTGGCGAGTATTTTGTTATGTTTCCCGCACGAAAGCTTGCGTCTAAATCTATACTATGCTTCTTTGGAAACGTTGAACTTTGACCATTCTTTGTATAATGCCCTGATATGACCTTGATATGTACGGTTGATTGTACAGCAGTAATTTTAATGCTAATTTATTGCACATTCTAGGGAAGCGTGGTTACCTTTTTGAAATCGCCGAGCGGGAGGGTTTTCAATGAAATAGTTTTTGTGTTAAAAAAAGCATCCTTTGTATAAAAGAATATATGAATATTAACTGCACATCATATAACGATTCGTGATACCCAATCGTGCTAAATGTGGTTTAGGAGGCAGAGAATTTTACTTCAATTTTATATACGCCAAAATATTTTCTGAATTTAGTCAAAATTAACACTCAATGGTGAAAAAACTCCAAACCTCGCAACCGACGCAATGTCCTGCAGAGCACGTGGCCGAAATCAAAATCGAATTATGTATTGTGTATGTATTATAGGACCCTCGTATTAATTGTCTGTATGCGCTTGAGAATTCAACAATATTAATAATGGCAGCACTATTATAATACACATTAATGTTTTAAGCACATAACCTTCCAAAATATGGTACGTTTTCTGTCTTTGCTTGTCACGTGGTATGTTGAAGTAATGAAGTTGCGATTATATGTTTTAATTCACGATGACACCAACAAGTCTTGTGGCCGGGCGATGTAAGGCGCTGGTGACATGACGATACTGCATACATGATAGCGGCGCAGTGCAGCGTGGGTTCGAGCCCCCACGTCTGCCGAACTAAATTTCCTTTTTTTTAAATTTCATATTATGTTAGGGAAATGTGGCTGGGAAATGTATGTATGACGAAGAGTGGTGTGGGTTGATTGGGTACTGTTATACCATCCACTTTACGACAGTTGTTTTGCACCTGGTTAGTAGATAATCCTACAGGGATACAGTAGTTTAGCTATGGAGTGAACATGGTAAAAGACCCATTATTGATTTAATAGGAGCGGGTATTAAAAGCACATACTATGTGTCGTTTTATCCTTTCTGTTTCGGATCTCATTGTTATTCTGAAGCGTTAGCATGGTACGTGTGAACAATCCTTTTATTCTAGTCTTTTGTTGCCTACAGAAAAGTTGAACGAAGATAACTTCTGTTTCGGTTTCGGGAGTTATGTTAATTTCTGACATGAAAAACGTGAGATGAGAGGGTTGATGCTAATCTAGACAAAAGAAGTGTCTAAATTTTACGGTCATAAATTCATGATAAATTGTACGGCTTCAATTGACTTGCGTTGGGTATATAGGTACTTCAGCCTAGGCGGGAGTGGCTCGTGAAAATAGTCCAGCGTAGAAATATAAATTAATCACTAATAATCAGTGTTGCCAAGAATTACGTATACTTGTTCATGCAATCGCGCAAAAAATCAGTCATATGATTATGTAGAGATGAAACGGGGAATTTTTTTCGTCCCAAATACATCTTAAAACTTGGTAATATGCAACACCAAAGAAGTGCGTTGAAGTAAAACTAATTGGATTTCTTTCATTGGAATTGGTAATCTGATAATTACTTCAGGCAAAATTGCCAGACTCAAATCTATTTTAAATGTATATTATTTGTCATTCATTGACCAGCGAAAGGAGCGCTAGACCACTAAAAACACCGGTGTTCCACACACTGTGGGTGTTCCATAATCTTGTCTTATCCAGCCTTTATTAACAACAGGCATCCATCTCTATTGAAATAAGCTGATTGGTACTTCAAACTTAACAATGTATTCAAGGAATAGATCAACTCACATAATCCCTTGCGTTTTCGTTTCTGAACAATACAGCTCCCGAAACAGAAAAGATAAAACGACAGTAGTATGAATGGCCAAGTGGACCAAAAACGTGTAAGATTATACATGTAACCTTACACGTGTAAGATGGCATCTTATACGTGTAAGATCGCATCTTATGTCTTAAAAATCTAGTGGGTTGCTTAAATTGACGAATCATATATAAAGAACACCAATTATCTTACGAGTATTAATCTTTCACTAATGAAATCTCGCCATAGAACTTTTCTTACACGCGTAAGAAAAGTCCACCAGTGTTACTAGAGACATTGCGATTTCCGAACGAATGAAAATTCACACAAATTTGTCCATTTTACAATATGTTAAAGACAGTCAAAGATAATTAACATACGAAGGAATGTCTAATTAATATTATGATCCTTTTTGTTCGTAACAAATCATTATAATAAAGGTACAGCGATGTGCTAAAAATGGACTAAATTTAAACCATGATTTAAATCATACGCAGAGATTGCCTATTGAAATGTGTGTGATACTTTGCGTACAAAAAAATGACATTGCGATTTCCCATTTTGGATTCCAACGTAGAATAAAACGCAGATGAGAAAAATGCAATTTCTGAACTGCTAACTTATCCTGCGCGCGCTCTTACTCTTACTCTTACAGGCACACATACTCTGGAATCCAAACCAGGTTCCCGCCCATCATACCTCCCTTAAGTTTTAATGTTACGCGCAATATCCGTGATCAGTATAGCATTTCCTATGTAAATACACACAGCACCTGGCGTTTCTTCGGTAGCTTCGATTTCGATTGTCTGACCAACGGTGCTGTACAGCCTTGTTTTTGTTGTAATTTTAAATATATGTCGCAATATTTTTTTGGATTTTTATATTTTCAGATTTACAGTTATGACCTTCGATTTTCACCTCGATACCCTTTCCAAGCTATGCCGGATAGGTGGCTGTCGGGTTACGTCAGGTTATTCCTTGGAAGAAGAAAACATTTTTGCTGGACAGATCTCATCACACACAACCACAACAATGTCTAATGGCTCTGTCACATTACGACGGACTGGGTTAACGAACATCACCGTATACAAAATATTTCATCCGGTGGAAAAATCACCAGTCCGGAGGGATTTGGGGTCCGATTCCCGTTCGTCTCTCTATGCGTTGTGGCCGTTAATAATCCTGCAGGCGTCTTATATCCGATCGTTCAACGTCCGATATAAATGACCGGAGAATTAAGAGGGTTTGAGGCCCTCAGAGGCATTGGCGTAGCAAGCACTTTTTCAGAGGGTGGACAAAGTGGGGAAAGACAACTTTTAAGGGTAAAAACTTTGACGAAAATGGTCAAAAATGGGCTATTGCGTCCGGGGGGCTATTGCGTTCGGGGGGCAATAGAGGTGAGAAACCTTTGGACAATGAAGACCCAAGCCATTTGTGGATTAATTTTAGCACTATTATTGGATACTATTTTAGTTTGAAAAAACCGCTAATTGGTGAAACAAAAGCCTAATTGAAGCCATTGAAAAGTTTTCACCATTATTGTATATATAAACAATTGTTTTAAACATAACACGTGGATGTCCAAAGCAGAAGCAAAAGGAAGACTTGTCCATTTTTCAAAATGAAGGTCCTATTAAAGCCATTTGCATGGGGACTGTATTTACATTATTAGGCCTAGGCCTATTGTGTAAAAATTTAGGTTTAAAAAAGGAAAATTTGGAAAGTTGTTTTTTGGTGCATCATTTTTACACTATATTATTGCCTTGAACAAAAACTAAAAGGCCCGAACTGAATTTGCAAAATTTAAAATGTTACACTGGTCCACTGACACTTAGATATATAAGACTTTAATTTCAGGTAAAGCATGCATGGATTAATATGTTAAAGTCAGTAATAGACCTAAGTCCGTCTTAAATACTGACTTTGGTGACAAAATGTCACGGGCCCTGCATATCGACGGGCCGGCAGTAATTTTCACAGGCTTTTGGGCCAAGGACCCACCTTTAAGCACTGCCTATAATAATCACAGGCCTTTACTTAGGCTTACTACTGTCCTGTGCCTACTCAATAACAATGCAATTTAACCTTTTCTCTCCTTTTCTTCTTTCTTGTCAATCAATAAACTGGGAGGAATTTGATAAGTTTTGCATATTTTGCTGTTTTTGTTCAAAGGACAATAAACCTGATAAGCTGATGAAACTTCATTATTTGTTTTCTTTAGTTCACCACGTAAACTTGTATGGCTCAAAATTCGGACCACTCGCCATTGACAGATAGTATCAGTTTGTGAATGAGGACATCGTATAAGTTCCTTGTACTATGTTTTCTTGGATATAAATATCACATAATTTAAAGTTTTGCTCATTGCATGTAAAGGAAAGTCAACGGACTTGATAACGTATACACAATACGCAAACAACAGATACACACAAAACTTCGGCATTCTTTGCATTGACCAATGTTAAAATATTTACGAACTCTTATCAGAAATATTAGGCCAGTGTCGATCATAATCTTCTTACGTAGTGATAAGCTGATTGTCAGTGTTAAATACCCCGCGGGAACACGCGTAGTAATGGCAGCGTCGATAGAGGGCCAAATGCATGAATTGGCCGACGGATAATTGGTGTATTGTCAGTGGCGTAACTAGCGCCCCCCCCCCCTCCCTGAAGAAGAGCAGTTTATCTGCTCGAAACGTCGGTTGTTTTTTGTCTGTCAGTGTTTGACTGCTATGTACACAGTGATTTTCATCACTTCCGGTGTACTGTTTTCCTGACACTTTTGTGGGCTCTGGAATTGGCAATTTTTGGCCATCGAACATTGTCTGTTTTGTGCCTACTCTGGATGTTTGGTTAAGTGTGTCTATTTATATGCACAGTGATTTTCATCACTTATTCTAGTGCAGTTTTGTATTACCATTGATCCTTGTTGTTTTTGCAGGTTCAGCACCTACTTCTGTGGGCCTTGGAACTGGTAAATTTTGGCTATCGAACTTTGCCTACTTCTTCTGCCTACATTTGCTGTTTTTGTCCCCCTGCATACTGTCTAGTCTGCATTTTACTTGTTTCCCCACATCAAGTTGGTGTACCTTGCTTTTTTCTTTCCTACAATCGTTAGCTTTAATAAACCAAAACAATTTTTTCAATCGGCTCATAACTTTTGATGATATGTCCTTTTAAAGAAATGTATCCGTTTTTCACTCTGTCCACGGAGGAGGTTTGGCTACTTCAAAGATTGAAAAGTGCATATACCATGCATGAATATAAAACATTCCTCGATGATAACTTTATAAAATAACAACTTTATTTAAGGGAATGGAATGGGCTTTACCGGTGGGCTTATGGGTTATGGATTTTGTTAAGTGTCATTAATTTGGGCAAAATTGATGTGGGATGGGACTTCTTTTGCTATACTTGCAATTACTTATGTTTTTCTCGTTTCTTGCTTTCTTTTTATTGACAACATAAGTCATTTCTCTTTTTGGAATAAAAGGTAAAAGGTAGCCCTGAAAAGGGCTGTTTAGTTTGTCTTTGGTTCTTTTGAAGTGAGTTTACTGTGCTGCTCTGCCCGCTACCTTGTTGCCTCCTTGACGAATACAGGTTTCAGCCCTAGTTCTCATTGCATTAATTGCATTGCGTACCATCCTTAAGGCCTTGTGCGCCGGATACTTGCGAATGCAGCAGTAATAGGGGGTTGCGAAGATGTTTGAAGCTAGCTGGTGATCCTCGCTTATAGCGAATGCTTTCCCAAGATTAATGCTATTATCTATCCATGTCATTAACCGTGTCTTTCGTTTAAATCTTTGATGTAACCAAACCTCATCCGTGGACAGAGTGAAAAACGGGTACATTTCTTAAAGAGGGCATATCTTCAAAAATTGTGAGCCGATTGAAAGAGTTGTTTTGGTTTATTAAAGCTAACGATTTATGGTTTCTTTACATACCAAAATATATTTGATCACCGTTTCAGAAATAGGAGAAAAAGAGGGCGCAATGTGGGGCCTCTTTTTTTTGGGACACCCTGTATTTGATCATTTTAACCTAAAAAAACCTTTTGCGCTTCGCGTGCATTTATTCAACTTTTGTACCATATGCCTTGCCTGCGTTGGATATACTCGCAGAGTTGCGCCGCGTCACGCAACGCGAATCGCGCGCGTAATCACAATATTTCGCATTCGCGCATTTCTGACTCATATTTCCCGCCAATTTACAAAGATGTCGTGAGCCATGTGAATTTTTAGAGTTGAAAAGTGTGAAATAAACTCAAGCAAAATACGAATAAATATTATTAGCAAGTTGTATTTTATCAGTTGCAAGTGAAAGAATACATCTTAGTGTTGATAAATATCGAAAAATCTCAAATTCGGGCGTGGACGAACGTGTCTTCCATTACTCTGGCCTTAACGACAGGCCATATTCTATGAATGTTTGGTATTTCTATAAGAAGCAAGATGTACGACGTATTAGCACTTTATCAGTATATATACGTGTGTTATACAAGCACTTTGAATGGAAGTACGAAAATACGAACAATATTAAAATCAAAAAAAAGCTAACCGACAAAAAACACAACATAATACAATTTAACCACTCCTTTCTTAACACTTACTTGTTATTAAACTGATCTGAACCAGACATGAAATGTCTCGGCATTCCACTGCAACCATAGTAGTTGTGGTCATTGAGTGGTATATGTTCAACATCGTGAAAAACAAAGCAATCCCACTTTGTGAAGTTTAGCGATTCTAATATTGCAATATTCATCAGCATGGCTTTATTGAATAACAGATCATTCATCTGCAAAGGAAGAAGAAGAAGGAAAAGATGTATTTGATAGCAAACTGTATTCATTTTTACGTAAAGTTGAACAACGATGGCGCCATTTATCTTAAATCTTGTTTGTGTCTTTGGGGTCTTTACAAGGGGTAGATACTTGTGTAATGTTATTATAGTTACAAGCCGTGCCTTTAGGCCGGCTTGTATTGTTTTTCAACGATTTTTACAAGCCGACGACAAAGTCGGCTTGTTCTGTCTTACGCCAATTCTTTCTCCACGCACGATATCTTTTAAAACTCACAGCTCGACCAATATCTTTGTGTATCATGCTCAATCTATCCAATTTTATATCATACTTGGTCACAAATACCACTGACCATGTCCCCACATGTGACATGACATTGAACTTCATTTGACCTTTGACCTGCTCACAATGGCAAAAATGCGATTTTTACTATAAAATGTATCTTCTTCCACAAATAACATGTGAATGGTGACATGCTTAGGTCATGTGACTTGACTTTGGTCGGTGTCTATAGGGTGTTCCCAGATAAGGGGTCAAAGGTCATTAAGGGGTGATTACCGGTCTGAAAGTTAAAAATATTCAAAAAATCACTGTTTTTACACATTACATAGCAGAGTGTTGTCATTAGCACACATGCATTGCTACCAACCAGGGTCTTTGGGATGTCTATAGTTTCGGGGTCAAAGGTCATTAAGAGGTCGCTTCCGGTCAAAAACCAAAAATCATCAAATATGTTCATTTTTTTTTATCCCAAAACGTAACCAGACCAGAGTGACATAAACTTCATATATGCATTAGTGTTACCCGATGTATGCACGGTATTTTTATTTTTTTGGTCAACTGTCTTTTAGACGTCATTTCCGGTTTTAAGCTAAATAACTTCAAGAATTTTTATCTCCATAACTAAGCATAGTAGATTTTCTTTATTTAAACTGTAACAATACATTTTCGCGGTGTATATGAGGTTTTTTATATTGGGGTCAAAGGTCATTAAGGAGGTCAAAACGCCCAATTTGCAAAAAAATGTTTCAAATTACGGAAAAGTAGCTGTATCTCAGCCTATGGAAGACGGATAAAGCCCCTACATGCTACAGTGATGCACCACTAGTGGTGTGAGATGTCCATAAACTTTAAGACTGGCATTTCCGGCCCCGGCTAGGTCCAGATCTGTATCCAGATCTAGTTAGTCTAGCCGAGCGGCGGCTAGACTCTTGTATCTCTTCACGCTTTTTCAATTTAGCGCGATTCCCTTCTTCTCCTAGAGCAGTTGACAGAATTCCACGAAATTTACTCAAACTGTTTATTGACTAATGTAGTTTAGGGGGTCTTCACAGATTTTAGATCAACCGTCATTAAGTGGGTCATTTTGGTCTTTTTAATTACTGCAGGCTCTTCATCGGCTATCAGTCACGCGATAAGAGCCTATACCGGTCATAGGAATTCTGTGTTATTCTTCAACGTCCATCTGACACGAAAACAACATGATGGCGAGTTGATGTGTGCCAGATGAGTTGCCAGGATTTATCCCGAATTTGCCGCGCCGGCGAACGCCCAAACAGATTTTATCATCGTTTTATAGAGTCCCCGACGTTTTCTAATCACCCACTATGACTGTGTATTCGGTGTATAGGCAACTGCTACGATAAAGCAACACTATGGTTCTAATCCTTTTCATTCGTCACTATACATTACATAATATTAAATAGGCTTTCTAAGGATTATTACCAAGCCCTGAAGCAATTCCGTTCACCATGCAATGATTCCGGCAAGTCACTTTCAACACTTGTATTCCCCTACTACTTTTCTCAGTAGGCTTCTCAGTATGCAGTCATCGGCGCATGTGCTATCAGCCTGATTATTATCAGAACGTTCCAATCATTTATTAGTCCAGCCGAGCAACGGCTGGACTCTTGAATCCCAGCGGTTTCTTCTTCTTCTTAGTCCAGCCGAGCAACGGCTGGACTCTTGCATCCCAGTGGTTTCTGCTTCTTTCTTTCTTTCTGTCAACATTTCACATAATTGGCTCTAGCTCCCTAATTATTTGACCGATTCTAACCAAACTTGGGCAAAGGCTCCACTACCCCAGCCTATACATTTGACATGACCCATTTGGGGTCAAATGTCACGCATGAGTAATTTTGGCTAAATGCGAATTTTACCAAAAATGCTTCTTCTTTTACAGATTACATGGTAGCGCAATGAAACTTGGTCATCGGCATCGACTATAGTTGGAGTCTATAGGGTAAACACAGATTTGGGGTCAAAGGTCATTAAAGGGGATTTTTTCTGCACATAACCAAATACTTTCAAAATGCTTCCTTTCCTACAGATTACATAGTACAGAGATGAGATTGACACATATGCACTGACATTAGCTGGTGTCTATAGGGTAAACACGGATTTTGAGTTCAAGGTCATGAAGGGGTAAAATAGGGTAGATTACTGGAAATCACCTTAAAGTTCACTTTTTCCTGCATATTAAGTGCTGTGATCATCAGAATAATGCCAACATGACTATAGGATTGGGTGCATGTAGGGTTATAATCAGATTTGGCTTGAACATGGGGAGGGGTCTGTTTTGGGGTCAAAAGGGTAACATTTTGAAATTTGCCCAATTCAAATGAAAATTAGTATATGTAATCACAGTAGGATTCAAAATATGATGGGGTCATTTCAAGGTCACCAGAGGTCAACCAAAGGTCAAAATGGGTCAAATTCCAAAATTCGTCCAATTTAAATCTAAATTAGAATATGTAGTATTGATATGATTTAAAACAAAATGGAGGTCATTTCAAGGTCATCAGAGGTCAACAAAGGTCAAATTATTTTATTAGGTAGATTGTTATCAAACGTAATGCCAACATTTTTTATGAAATGGCAATTGTGTTCCAAATCATAGAAGGTCACTTCAAGGTCACGGCTGGACTTCGCAGCCTTCTGAGGATGCAATATATCTAGTTAGTCTAGCCGAGCGGCGGCTAGACTCTTGAATCCCAGTAGTTTCTTTCTTCTTCTTCTTGCACAGCCGCCATCGGCGCTGTGCATTCTTTTTACCGCGTTCTTCTTCTTCTTTCTTCTTCTTCTTCTTTCTGTCAACATCATTAAATCAGCCATCGTAGCCACATGCTTTCAGCCATGTTGATCATAGTTGGTCACTAGGACTATTGGGTGGTGCCACAGATGTCACATGATCAACTTCCGATCAAATGTCATCCACTTCCGGTCAGTGGCCCAAACCGTGATTTTCACTAAAAATGCTACTCCTTCCACATATTACATAGCACCGTGACGGCACTTGCACACATGCATCACCTATAGCCAATGTCTAAAAGTTATACCACAAAATTGGAATCAAAGGTCATTAAGGGGTCACTTCCGGTAAAAGTCTGAAAAATTTGTAAAAAATATTCAAAAAATCACTGTCTTTACAAATTACATAGCAGTGAGTCACCATTAGCACACATGCATTGCTACTAGCTAGGGTCTTTAGTATGCCTACAGTTTTGGGGTCAAAGGTCATTAAGGGGTTACTTCCGGTCAAAAACCAACATTATCAAAAATGTTTAAAAAAATTTTATCTCAAAATAAAAACAAACCAGAGTAATATAACCATCATACATGAATAAGTGTTACCTGATGTATGCGTGGTATTTTTATTTTGGGGGTCAAAGGTTATTAAAGGGTCACTTCTTGTTTTAGCTAAATAACTTCAAGAATTTTTATCTCAACAAATAAACATAGTAGAATTTTTTAATTAAAATTGGAACAATACATTTTGTCGGTGTACAAAAGGTTTTATTTTCATTAAGGTCAAAGGTCATTAAGGGGGTCAAAAGATCGATCATAAATTTAAAAAAAAAATCAAAATCCATGTATAAGTTCCGATTAAGCTGAAATTCACCAGGAATATTCCTTATGACATCCTAAGCACTATGTAATATTTTTGCGGGGTCAAAGGTAATTAAGGGATCACTTCCGGTTCTCACAGATTCATTTGTCACTGCTGGCTGTGCATGCTCGCGGTCGCAGGCGAACGCAATCAGATCTCGTTCTTCTTCTTTCTGTCAACATTTGATATAATTTGCTATAGCTCCTTCATTATTCGACCGATTATGACCAAACTTGCGCACAAGCTCAACTACCCCAGCCTTTACATATGACATGACCCATTTGGGGTCAAACGTCACGCATGAGTAATTTTGGCTAAAAATGTGATTTTTACCAAAAATGCTTCTTCTCCTACAGATTACATGGTAGAGTATCGAGATTTGGACATTTAACTTGGCTATAGCCGGGGCCTATGGGGTCCTCACAGATTTGGGGTCAAAGGTCATTAAGGGGGTATTTCCGGCACATAACCAAATACCTTCAAAATGCTTCTTTTCCTACAGATTCTATGGTACAGAGATGCGACTGACACATATGCATTGACATTAGTTGGTGTCTATGGGGTCCTCACAGATTTTGAGTTCAAGGTCAAACAGGGGACAAAATGGTTGATTACTGAAAATCACTTTAAAATTCAATATTTTCTGCATATTACGTGCTGTGATCATCAGAATAATGCCAAAAGGGCTCTAGCATTATGTTCATATACGATTGTAATCAGATTTGGCTTAAACATGGAGGAGGGGTCTGTTTTGGGGTCAAAAGGGGTAAAATTCTAAAGTTTGTCCAATTTAAATGAAATTTAGTATATGTGATCTTGATATGATTCAAAATATATTGGAGGTCATTTCAAGGTCACCAGAGGTCAACGAAAGGTCAAAAGGGGTCAAATTCTAATATTTGTCCAATTTAGATGAAAATTAGTATATGTGATCTTGATATGATTCAAAATATATTGGAGGTCATTTCAAGGTCACCAGAGGTCAACTAAAGGTCAAAAGGGGTCAAATTACAAAGTCTATTCAATTTGAATGAAAATTAGTATATGTTATGTGGATATGATGCAAAATGTGATGAAGGTCATTTCAAGGTCATCAGATGTCATTTCAAGGTCACGGCTAGACTTCGCAGCCTTACTAAGGATGCAATATATCTAGTTCTTCTTTCTTTCTGGCAACAAATTTCAAAATGCTTCTTCTCCTACATGTTACATCCTACAATGACGTCACTTGTACATATGCATCGGCTATATCCAGTGTCTATAGGATATTCACAAATTTGGGGTCAAAGGTCATTAAGGGGTCATTTCCGGTATAAAACCAAATATCTTCAAAATGCTTCTTCTGCCACAAATTACATAGTACGATGATGTCACTTACACATAATGCATCGGCTTTATCCAGTGCCTATAAATTATTCACAGAATTTGGGTCAAAGGTTATTAAGTGGGTCATTTCTGGTCTGAAAGCTAAAAATATCAAAAAATCATTGTTTTTACAAATTACATAGCAGAGTGTTGTCATTAGCACACATGCATTGCTACTAATCAGGGTCTTTGGGGTGTCTACAGTTTCGGGGTCAAAGTTCATTAAGGGGTCGCTTCCGGTCAAAAACCAAAAATCATCAAATATGTTCATTTTTTTTATATCTCAAAACGTAACCAGACCAGAGTGACATAAACGTCATATATGCATTAGTGTTACCCGATGTATGCACTGTATTTTTATTTTTTGGTCAAAGGTCATTTAGACCTCATTTCCGGTTTTTATCTCCATAACTAAGCATAGTAGATTTTTTTTTTTATTTAAACTGTAACAATGCATTTTCGCGGTGTATATGAGGTTTTTTTTGTATTGGAGTCAAAGATCATTAAGGAGGTCAAAACGTCAAATTTGCACACACAAAAGTAGCTGTATCTCAGCCTATGGAAGACGGATAAAGCCCATACATGCTACAGTGATGCACCATTAATGATGTGAGATGTCCATAAACTTTTAGACAGGCATTTCCGGCCCCGGCTAGGTCCAGATCTGTAACCAGATCTAGTTCTTTCTGTTAATCTGCTTCTTCTCCCACAAGCAACATTGCAAAGTGACGCCATTTGCACATATGCATTGTTATTACATTGTGCCTTTGGGGTGTTCACAGATTTGGGGTCAAAGGTCATTAAGGGGTAGCAACTTCCGGTTTATGGCCAAAAACGTGATTTTGACACTAAAAATGCTTCTTCTACAAATAACATGGAACAGTGACGCCACTTGCACACATGCATTGACATTAGTCAATGTCTATGGGGTGTTCACAGATTTGGGGTCAAAGGTCATTAAGAGGGTTATTTCCGGTCTGAAATTTAAAATAATTCAAAAATTACATTCTTTCTAAAGTTACATAGTGCAGTGATGACACTTGCACATAAGCATTGCTATTAGTCAATGTCTTTTAGGTGTTAACAACTATGGTGTCAAAGGTCATTCAGTGGTCACTTCCGGTCCAAGACAAAAAATCTTTAAAATGCCTCTTCTGCCACAAACAACATAGCAGAGTGACGCCACTTGCACACATGCATTGACATTAACCAGTGTCTATAGGATGTTCACAGATTTGCGGGTCAAAGGTCCGTAAGGGGTCACTTCCGGTCCATAACTAAATACCTTCGATACTTTTTATTAGCCTGGAAAAACATAGCAGAGAGCCGGTAAGTTCACACATGAATTGTTATTACAAAGTGTAAATGAGACCTTTTTTTTTATTTGGGGTCAGAGGTCATTAAGGGGTTAAAAACAAAATGCCGTCAACAATTTTTATTAGCCAGGAAAAAAATAGCAGAGAGCCGGTATGTTCACTCTGATTAAATGGGATGGAACTACTGGCTATTTAGTTATGAATAAAATGTTGGAAAATACCATAATTTTTGTTTTTTGCACAAATAATTTTATTTACGCACACATGCCCAAAATTGTTACCCCCTCCCTCCTCTTACGCACGCTTTGTGCATAACTTAAAATGGCGAAAATTATGGACGGCTCCTAAGCTAAAAGGCTCTGAAGTATTTGGCGATTTCCTTTAACCCCGTAAGATATAAACACCAAGCATTTTCAGTTTGAAGTAATTCACAATATTATGCCGATTTGTCAGCTTCATTCCATAGTGGCGTGAGGTGAGTTTTAATCACTTTCTTTAAATTCTAACAAATTATGTTTTCTTGCATTTTGCTAAGTCAGAAGCCAAATTTAGCTAAATTAATAATTCATTAATTTAATTACAAAGTGATACTGTGTGTTTTTCATAGGAGCGTATCCACCTTACCTACTTTTTATTCAGATTTTATAATAGTAAACAAAACATATGGGCAAAATTAAAAACATTGCATACATACGGCTGATCGTTATCGCTATCAATTGTCTCCTTTTAATACATAAACTTTCAGCTGCCATTCTCAGCACTTCCTTCGAAAAAAAAGTAAGTCATGTTATGAATTTTTGATAAACAAACGATTTAACACGTACCTGTTCCACAACGAAGAAATGGAACTCCAACAGTTGACGTTGCAGAAATGGTGTAAGATAGCGTAGTAGTATAGGTAGATGTATGGCTCGATCTCGATATGGAATGATTATTGCAACCTGCGAAATAACGGACACACTTGCAAAATTTAATTGGTTGAATATACAGGGAATTTCGTGTACAGGTATACCACCCCAACAATACTACCTAAAAAGGGAGTCCGACGCAAAATGTCTATGTGCCAAGGGAAATAATTGCTACCAGTCAGGGGGCAAAATCTCGTCTATACCTAGACGAGGTCTATACCTAGGGTTCATGAATTGATATCATAGACATTCCAATATAGTAGCTTATTGAAAGATATGCAAGATGGTGTCGAAATTGGCCACCATTTTGACCTTATAACCTATTTTATCAACATATTTAAGGGTTATTAAAGATAATAACTTTTTCTCACCATCACTACCCAATTTGAGGACTTTTGTTTCAAATTTGAATTTGACCCATATTTTGGTCAAAATATTTTTACAGCTTCTTTTCGTTTTCTGGTGGTCGTGGCGATGGATGCAGGGGGTGTAGCAAGAGCATCGGGGCCATAGACCAGGAGCAGTGTAGGTAGTAGCCTAGCCAGCAGTGGGGAGAGTGTCCCCTGACAAAAATAACAGATAAAAGTGCCCCTCTGACAAATATGAAAGTAAAAATCAAGAAGGCAAAGGAAAAGAAAAGTGGCAACAAAATTCATCCCCAAAGTGGGCAAAAACAGTTTAAAATACTAAATTTTGCAAATTATTCCATTAAAGTCCTGTTTTTGAAGCGCAAAGACTTTAACATGTCAATTCTCTCTAAAAATGCTATGGAAATATATCCCACCAATAATACTTGGGGCAACTGAAACCTTCGTCTATCCTGTCCAACCGCTTGCTACGCCCTGGTTGAATGTAGTTAATAACTGACTCGGATTATAGAGTGACCTGTGAACTTTAGCCTGCGAGGCCCGGACCCTTAAACTGTTAGTGAATAGGCAAAGCGGTACGCACAGTCAGGTTAAATACCACTAATTATGTATTACACGGGTTTCAATGGGAAAATTGCTAATTTCGGGTGGAACTTTCTCATATTCAGAACTCTCACAGTTAAATGCCACTAATATCAGGTGAAACTATATGATTTAGATGCCAAATGATCAAAAACTCAACATAGGTTGACCTGAGACTTTTCTTGTTTTAACGCACTGAACCGTAAACACCTTAAAATGGCAATGGGCCCTCGAATGTATCGCCCAGGCCTATTAGTGGTATGCACAAAAGTGTTCCAATCTCGGGTAAAATGCCATTAATGTAAACATTGATATTTGCAATACAGGTTTTAAGAAGAAATTTTCTAGAAAACTGCAAGACGAGTAAAAGATCAATGATTTTCAGACACCCTGTATGATGACTGTTTCGCTGTTTTTGCTTCAACCTAGGACTATATTTGGAGATTCGTATATGTAGCCAGTCTTAGCACGATCAGATCAGATTAAGATTGATTTAGGGTTAGTGTTCTCATTTAGGCTTGCTGATTAGTGTTAGAATTGTTGATTAGGGTCAGGTTCGCATTAGGATTAGGGTTTTATAGGGCTAGACTCGTGGATATGGATAGAAATACGGCTAGGTCCGAGGATTAGATATGGGTTAGAGTTATAGAGTTAGGGTTCCGGCTAGAGTTAGGATAGAGTGAGGCCATACAGGATGCTGTAGAGGCCTTTTATTTTACACGTGACTATAGGACTTACGTGCACCTTAAAGCTGAAGCAAAATGCCTAGCCTAGGCCTGAACTGTATTTACAGGTATATGTGACGTGTCATGTCAAAAGGAGACACTTTTGGGCAGGATCGTAAATGGAGAAATGGCTAAAAATCTGCCGGTGGGTGATTTTTCACAATTTGGGTTTGTTGCGAATTTGTGATGTTATTAATGTTAAAAATATTGTCTGAGAGTTTCAGATCGGAATGTAACTGACATCTTGTATTTTTTGAGACATTTTTCAAGTTAATTCCTACACAGAAAAAACAATATGTAAAAAAAAAATATGTATTCTCTTGTTTGGTAAAAATAACATAATATTAGGTAAAAAAGTGAACATAACTTCTGTGTAAATTTTAAACTACACATTTGTTATGTAATCCTCACATTTTGCAAACGTTCAGCGTTTTTTACACATTGTTATGTTCAAAATTACAATTTTTGAAGTAAAAATAAAAATACCGAAAAGTTATGTAAACTCGGTACATGTGCTTTGCATAGTTACTATGTAGTTTTTCGTGGCAACAGCGCAAAACGAAACGATGGCGGATGACACGGTGGAAGACATTCTCGAGCGATGGGAGCTGTCCAAATATATTGAGAAGTTTGAAGGTGAGTATATAGCAGCATTTTTGTTTGTATCTTGTGTTTTGTCATGTTCTTTTTAAATGCAGAGCGATATTTCAATTTTTGGTGCCGGGTGTATGCGTTGCCGTTGTATATCTGCACACGCACATGATGTACACATGTAAGCTTATCGATGCATCACACACATGACACACGAACTATACGAAGAAAACAAGTCTTGATTTCGTCATGTTTAATAGTGCTTCGGTTCCTTGAAGCTATGGTCTGTAGTGTAAGGCACCCAATTTCCACTGCTCCAATAGTGAATCACTATGCTAATAATGACAATGGTTATAAAAATTGCTTCCACAAAAACAATAACTTGTTTTTCTTTTCCTTTTTTCAGGAAAGCACGGATTTGGAGCATTGTGTTACCAACACCCAAGGTGAATCTCAACCGTACGTTCTTGTCCTCGGTGGTTCCATAGCAAACCCCCAGCAGGTTTTCACAATTGTGGAAAAGACCATTTTGCCTCAAAATTCACTCTTAAAGGCTGTTGACATCTGCTTGAAACTAGTGTATGTCTCTGACAATTCTTGGAGAATGTTGTCTGTACCAACGTTGAACAACTGATAAAATTAGCCTAGATTGTAAAGGCAAAACACACAGGATATCTGTGAACATTATTTTTTTAATGAACGCTCTGGTGCCTGGCAATTCCTGGAGAATGCTGTCTACGAGTTCAAAGTATTAGTGAGAAGTGAAATAAAACCTTGAATGAGTTCTTGTTTACACGTTGGTTCTGGCAAGTGTGTTTATGTTGTGTCAATGTTCTTCTTTTTAAAGCCTCATTTACAAAGAATTTAATTAAAATTATTTTACATAATTTCTTTGTAAATAATTTTACATAATAGTTATGATGTTCTATTTTTACATCAAATTGTGTAAATAATTTACTTAAAAGCTATGTAAATTGAATACTTATTTATTATGTAAAATTTACATAAATAATTGGTAAAATTTTACATAACAAGTGTTATGTAAACTTTTACATGATAGTTATGGTGTTCTATTTTTACATCGGAATTGTGTAAATAATTTACACAAAAGCTATGTAAATTGAATACTTATTAATTATGTAAAATTTTACATAAATAATTGGTATAATTTTACATAACAAGTGTTATGTAAACTTTTACCTAATAGTTATGGTGTTCTATTTTTACATCGATATTGTGTAATATTTTACACAGGTTGTGTAAACTGTTTTCTCAGTGATACTCTCATCATCATCATCAGTCGGCTGCGGAGCAGGCGACTACAAGCTTTCTCCAACTGTTGCGATCTTGGGCAAGCGAGACAATTTTGTTTGGCTGCAGCATCCCTTCAGTATCTCCCAGGAGGTGCTATACATACTGTAAGTACAGTGTCCGCGGCCGTCCCGGTTTCCTCTTCCCATGTCGTGGAATATACAGGGCATATTCTTTCACAGGCTGGTCATCTTCAAGACGCAGTATATGGCCGAGAAATTTGAGTTGATGAATCTTGACTCTGACAACCAGTGGAGTGGTGTTGGTCAGATTGTAGATTGTCTTATTTGGGATCCGATCCACACGCTTGATGTTTAACATGACTCTGTAGCAAGATGTTGCAAAGGCATTGATCTTGTTTTCCATGTCCTTGGTGATTACCCATGACTCGCACCCGTACAGAAGGATAGTGACACAAGTTGTCTCAAACAGCTTGATTTTTGTTCCGATTGGCAGGGATGGACTTCTCCAGAGGCGTTCCAGTTTCCAGCAAGCGGCACAGGCTAGTGCTTTTCTTCTTTGTAGGTCTCCAACACTAGAGCCCATCTTGGAACCCAAGTACTTGAAGTCTGTGACATGGTTGATGGTACTACCATAGACTTCAAGTGCTGGCTGGGCATTACAGTTTGCAGTCATATATTCTGTCTTAGGTGCGCTGATGACAAGACCTAGATCTGCTGCTGCTGTTGCAGTCCTAGTAAGCTGTGACTGGGCCCGGGCTATAGAAGATTCCAACAGGGCAATATCATCAGCAAAATCCAGGTCATTCAGCATCCTAGCAGGATACCTGCTTGACCAACGTGGGTAGGTAACAATTCCAGCATCAATTCCAGAAGTTGATTTCTTCAGGAGGTAGTCTACCAGAATAATGAACAGGAATGGTGCCAACACATCACCCTGAAGCACTCCAGTTGTTACTTGGAAAGGCTCTGAGATACTTCCATCTACCATAACGGCACTATTTGAGTCCTTGTAGAGCACCTGCATGGCATTGACCACAACCTTTGGTATTCCATAATGCCGCAGCACTGAGAACATGACGGACCTGTTGATGGAGTCAAAGGCTTTTTTGAAGTCCACAAAAGTGACTGTCAAGGGAAGTTGGTACTCCTTGAAGCCTTCCATGATCCTCCTCAAAATGTGAATTTGCTGAGTACAGCTTCGACCTGATCTAAAGCCAGCCTGGTTGCTTCTCAGTAAAGGATCAATATGAGGTCGAATCCTGTTCAGAAGGATCTTGTTGTACACTTTTGCGGTAATAGACATAAGCGAAATACCACGGTAGTTTGTCATGAGAGAGAGGTCGCCTTTCTTTGGTAGAGGAATGATGACATTTGTGACCCATTGACGTGGCGGTGTCAGTGTTGAGAATACTTCCATACAGAATTTAAGAATCATATCAATCATGCTATCCCCTCCTCCCTGAAGTGCTTCAGCAGTTATAGCGCAGTCCAATGCTGCTGCCTTGTTGGTCTTCATGGCTGCTATTGCTTCGACTACTTCTTCATGAGTTGGGGGCTCAGTGATAATAGGAAGATCTTCAACAGCTGGTGCAGGAAGTTCTGAAGCTGCTGTGCCGCTGTCGTTGTTAAGGAGTGAGCTGAAATATTCCTTCCATTCCTCAAGCAGTTCATGGTCACTGGTTGGGGCTGATCCATCTCTCTTTTTGACTTTTACCCCTTTCCTTGTGTTCTTCCCAGAAAGCGAGTGTATGATTTTCCAGGTGGTGGTGTAATTCCCCATTTCATCGGCCAGTTTCAGGTCTTCCATCTGCTTATTGAGTGTAGCAAGCTCATCAGATTTATAGGAGTTTTTAAGGCTGGTGTTCAAGTTCCTCCATCTTTCTCTAGATTGACGAGACTTTGAAACGGAGTACCGCTTCTTGGCCTCATCCCTTTCAAGTTTAAGTCTGATGGTTGCATCTGATACCCAACTTGGCAGTCCGCATGGCTTTTCCTTTCCAATAACTTCCTCAGCAACTTCACGAACTGCTGTCTCAAAAGTCTCATACCTATCAGAGATGGGTGTGGCATCATCCATGCTCAAGACCTGGAATCTGTTTGTTAGTTCCAGCTGAAATTTCTCTTTTGTATTAGGATCTTCCAACTTCTTCCAATTGAATTTTGGTCTCTTACAAGGTTTTCCTTTGCTTGTTCGCAAACTGGCAGCTAGACGGATGCTCACAATACGATGATCAGAGTCCACTTCTACTGAATTGTATGCTCGACAGTTGCGGAGAGAATTTACCCACTTGCTGTTTATTAGAATGTGGTCTAACTGTGCATGGGTTGATTCAGCTGGATGGGTCCAAGTCCAGAGACGATTCCTGGGTTGGGGGAATCTCATTTGGGCCGGTCGTAGGTTGTACTCATGGCAAATGTTGACCAGACGCTCACCATTGTCATTGGTTGAATCATGGTAGCAGTATGGACCAATCACCCAAGGATGGGAAAGATGACTATCTGTTCCAATTCTGGCATTAAAATCACCGAGGACGAGATGGATGTCGTGCCTTTTCATACCATCCAAGTGGTCAGATGGAGATGAATAGAAATCCTCCGTGACAGAAGATGTTGAGCACTCGGTGGGTGCATATACAACAGTGATGCTAAGCTGAGGGTTACCATGGAATGTCACAAATAGTATCCTCTCGGAAACAGCTTCAACACTCTTTAGACATCTGTGAACATGCTTGGACAAGACCAGAACCACTCATCCATGCCTTTGCTTGGTAGCAGAACTGTATACTATAACCCAGTTCCTATCATCTGACCAAAGTTCATCAGTTGGGCTTGGTGTAATGAGACGGTGTTCTTGAATTCCTGCAATGTCAATACCTGCATCAGCACAGCCCATGAATAGCTGATGGATTTTCCCTTGTTGATTAATAGTACGGACATTATAAGTAGATATTACAAGAGGTTTGAAGGTAGACAGGCGACAATAATCAGGGCCAACAGTTCGTGATGGTGTGCCGAGTTCCCGCTGGTCCGTCATGGAGTCAACAGTAGACTGCCGCTCATCTACCCTCGGAATTTTTGGAGATTTGCTTGTAGTTTTCGTAATCATTGAGTTGCAGGGAATTATTTTAGTCCAGTCCCAGCAGCTTTACGGGTGATCAGCCCTGTTTCAGCTTATTTCTGGACACACAGCAGCCGAGATCTACCAATATGCCTCTGATCTGGAACATGTTTGCCAGTGTTGGAAGGTTGACCAATGATGACATGTTCAACACCAGCCTATTGACCGTTGGGATACTCTCAACATTGTCAATAATATCTTTAAAGGCCGATATCTCAATTTCCAATTTTATAATACTATAACTTCCGAACTCAATATCTTCGCTTAGGAATGTCCGATTTCATTTGGGGAAAACGGCGTTGTAGAGCAAAATATCTCAACATTTAAGATATGTAAAAACCTCAAAATTCATAACCTGCCCAAAAGTGTCTCCTTTTGACATGACACGTCACATATGTACGATATTTAGGGCAATGAAATCAATACTAATGTCACAAACCCACCCCCTCCCCCCTCCCACCCGTTAATACCTCAACGGCTTCTAAAAACACACCTTAGTAGTCGAAGTAGATGTACGTTTTTTCGCCAGAGCAAATACAGTTAAGGGGGTACTACACCCCTACCTAATTTTGTGCCTATATTTGCATTTTTCTCAAAAATTATAGAGCATTGGTGACAAGTAAGATATGTATTTTATAGGGAGAAGGACTACAACTACTGCACTGGAAATTGTATTTCAGTACAGACAACAGTTGTGGAGTTACAGTCAAAAATGAGGAAAACCAATATTTGATCAATAAATCAATAACTACTTGCCTTGAGTTGCTGAATTTTCAGTGCAGTAGTTGTAGTCCTTGCCCTATAATATACATATCTTACTTGACACCAATACGCTATAATTTTTGAGAAAAATGCAAAAATAGGCAAAAAATTGACCAGGGGTGTAGTACCCCCTTAAATATTGAGAAATGTAAGCAAAAAAATAGCTAGAAAAGCCTCCATGACGAATATCAGATCCATAGAACTAAGTGTTTCTATATATGCACAAAAGTGCTCCAGTCTCGGGTAAAATGCCATGAATGTAAACATTTACATTTGCAATACATGTTTTTAGAAGAAAATTTCTAGAGAACTGCATGACGAGTAAAAGATCAATGATTTTCAGACACCCTGTATGATGACTTTTTCGCTGTTTTTGGTTCAACCTAGGACTATATTTGGAGATTCGTATATGTAGCCAGTCCTAGCACTATCAAATCAGATTAAGATTGCTTTAGGGTTAGTGTTCCCATTTAGGCTTGCTGATTAGTGTTAGAATTGTTGATTAGGGTCATGTTCGCATTAGGATTAGGGTTTTATAGGACTAGGCTCGTGGATAGGGATAGAGATACGGCTAGGTCCGAGGATTGATATGGGTTAGAGTTATAGATCAAGTTAGGGTTCCGGCTAGAGTTAGGATAACGTAAGGCCATACAGGATGCTGTAGAGGCCTTTTATTTTACACGTGACTATAGGCCTTACGTGCACCTTAAAGCTTAAGCAAAATGCCTAGCCTAGGCCTGAACTGTATTTACACGTATATGTACGATATTTAGGGCAATAAAATCACCAATAAAATGTGAATGGGGGTCAAATTAACAATGTGGCATGTCTATATGATCATCAACATTGATTTTTCATCATCATTAAGCTTTTTATATGTATACATAGGTAAGCGAAGGTTGCTGAATTAAGAAGCCCTGAAATCACAGAAAACAGCCGTAAACTCAACACTAATGCCACAACCGAACTATAATTCAAAGTCAACCTAAATCTCTGTAATAACAGTTTGTGTTCATTTTGTCAATAGTAACACAGCAACAGCACCAACAAGGGATAATTTGCGCTCACAGAACGCAGACAATCGCAAGGCATGTAACCCTTTAATGACCTTTTGACCCTTTGACCTCAATGTTTCCTGGGTCACGAGGTTTGTTGTCACTAAAGAAACTGTTATGTAATAATTAAAATCTACCTTCCATCTTGGAGCACAATCTGTTGGTTTCCAATGTCCACCAGGCATGTATGTGTATGATGACACCGGTATACACTGAGTCGTAATGGACGTGGGGAACATCTTCTGACATTTCTTTATCTCCTTCAGTTGAATGCAAGAGACGGTGTATTGTTCAGAATTTGTGCGATTTATTTTGGTTAAGAAATTATTGGTTTTGTTAATCAATGTTGTGACATTAACAAGACTTTTACCGAATAATTCTTGTTCTACTGTTTGCATTAACACAGGACTGAGATCAAGGGATTTAGCAGCACCGACTGAAAATGAAAATAAAAATAATTATTTAAAATGTGTATGAATGAAGGAATGAAGGAGAAAGAAAGAAAGAAAGAAAGAAAGAAAGAAAGAAAGAAAGAAAGAAAGAAAGAAAAAAAGAAAGAAAGAAAGAAAGAAAGAAAGAAAGAAAGAAAGAAAGAAAGAAAAGAAAAAGGGAAAGACAACTACACCATAACACAAAGAAATGACTAAATACGATTTTAACTTTTACCCATATGCGGAATGGCTTTTTCATGGCAAACTTCTACTGCTGGTTCAGTAATGTTCTGATCAACTTTCACTGCAATAATAACCAAAATATATATATAAATGGATGAGCGTCATGTCAGAGTAGTCCATCATCGGGTCATATTCGTACACAGTACAACGGATAGAGGGTAAGGGGTGTATACCCCGAGCCAAGGGTTTTAAGGGGCCCATTATAAGTCAAGAAAAGGCGCCTTACAAATGCATGTAAAACTAAGATAGAAACTAAGATAGAGACATTTGGGAGCTCGTAGAAAACAAAGAAAATATATCACTTTTCATGACTTTTACATTGCTTTTAGCGGGCCATTGGGTCCTTTTTATGTGCTTTATATTTGTCCAGTTTATTAGCCCATAAACGTACATAGATATAGATATATTGCCAATGGCTTTAAGAAGCTACTCAGAGACCCCGTAAGCTTTCCGGATTTTCAGCATGTTGCCTCTGTGGATGGTATCAAAAGCCTTTTGAATGTAAATAAAGATTACTATTGCTGGAAGGTTGTTAGCTTTCATCCTTTCGATAAGACTCCGTAAAGCAAGAACATGTTCGACTGTCCTACCAAAATGGATTGACCTTTTCTGTAAATCCCATAAGTTTTGCGAGTATACCTGAGATGACGTTTGACGTCATTTGACGTCACGCCGACTTGCCATGCGCAGTAACGATGTTCGCTAAAAGGTATGCACATCGGTGCAGATCGGCGTGCCGTCTCAGCTCTACTCGCAAATGTTTATGGGATCTAACAAAATGGTTAATTCCAACTCGGAATCCATTTTGGTTGTTTCTCATGTGATCATGCTCGGGTCTTTTTGCCACTATCGAACTTTAGCCGATCCCCCATTAGTTTCTTGCTTGGCTGAGATCTCAGATTTAGAGTCAGATTCAGATTAAATTTGTTTAAAATATACATAAATCACAATAAAATTACTCAAAGAAATTAATTGCACTTGATGAAGCAAAATCCCACACTCACACTCATACAGCTCACACACCCCTACACCCCTACATCTCGACATACACCTTACATACACCCACACCCAAACTATCAGCCCTCTGCAAACACACCCCACACACACCAGACTAGGTATTGGTAATATGTTCAGGAGAGACCACTGTCAGTAGACTTCGGCTATATATATAAATGCGCTTTTATAAATGCGCACGTGACCAGATGGCCAGCGCCATATTTGCATTACATCACTCTCAATCACTGAAATGACGATCATTGAGGGAGTGGCTACAGTTGTGACCTTGTTTCGTGGCTAGCACCCGGCAAGGAACATTGGCTGGAGGTTCGATGCTATAAATTTGCAAGGATAAATCATGGATATCGAAGGATCGTGATTATTGCACAGCACCCCCCCCCATCCCATGTACAAAAAAAACTAATTTTTATTTATTATTTATTTATTTATTTATTTATTATTTATTTATTTATTTATTTATTTATTTATTTATTTATTTATTTATTTATTTATTTTATTTATTTATTTATTTATTTATATATTTATTTATTTATTTATTATTATTTATTAACTTAGGCGGCAAAAAAAGAAAACCCTGTTCTACGGGCCCGACCGACCCAGATTGAGAAATCGAGAAATTGAGAAATAGAAATAATTTTTTTCGATACAAATAAATGTTTTTTTATTTTCTCAAATTGCAAATTATTTACAGATTTGGTGATTTTTTGGGTTATTTCAACAACAACCAAAACGACCGACCGACCCTACTTGAAAGGTCCGTCCGCCCGTAGAACAGAGTTTCTTTTTTTCTTAGCCTTACTTATATAATTTTATCAATATTATTTGTTCCCCCTTTCGGCTAGGCAAAACCCACCCTCCCCCTTTTATACACATAGATTAATTGTTTTTTGCTTTGCTTTTGAAGTTTCCCCTTCAGTGTAAAGTAAAACTTTATACGCCGTTTGAACCAAACTGAACAAAATTGACGTATACAATTACAATATATAATACCATGACAATAATGTGTATGACGACCATACTAGAAGAATAAACCATGCATAACATACGTGACTGTACGTCAAATTGTCATATAACGTATGAGCGTGATGTATAGTATACGAGTCTTCCTCAACATCTTCCAGCCGGGATGATTAGATCATATACAGTCATCTACGTATTTATACTCTAAATTGTACGTCAAAGTGTGTAGAGATTACCGATTTAGCATGGGGGACACAAAAAGGTGCTTAAAAACACATTTTGAATTTGTTTTTTGTTTTTTTTCCATTTTGATACTTAATTGAATGTGAGCGAGCGAATGAGTAAGTTGGGGTTGAGGAGACCGGGCGAGGACATCTATCTAGCCTATTAAGTTCGAGAGGGTCATTTTTCCGCAAAGGGCTAAAGTTATAGTTTCGTTAATTTACGTTAAAATTAAAGTTAAAATAGGGTCAGGGCTATTTCTCCTTATTAACTTCTATGTCAACGCTTGCAAATGAGCTATATGCTTCGAAATTCAACAGGCTTTTGCTCCATTTCTTTTTCGGACAAGGATGTAGTCAAGTTGATATTTGTTTTCACCAGGACGTACAAGTGTCCAAAGTTTGTCCTTTTTATGAAGTGTTATGTTTGGAATGATGAGATTCTTTTCAATAGCGAGGTCCACAAGAAATTTGGCATTCCTGAATGGTGTTTCATGATAAACATTGCGTCCTCTTGATCAATTCTAGCGTTGTATTCTCCTGTGGTCATCAAGAAATTAATGAACAGGGATGGATGCTCCTCCATGAAGTCATTATTATTATTATTATTTTAATAATATTATTATTATTGGTAGGGCAATAAGTAATTATGATAGTTGTTGCTGGATTCCCTTGGAAGTTGGCAATAAGTATTCGGTCAGTGTGTGTGATATAATGCTTGCTAGAGACTTTTGAGCATGTTTGTTGAGTATTCACGCCAATGTAATTGTGACTTATTATATCAAAACCGACGGTTGTTTGCTGCCTTCATTTGCAAATTAAAATGAAAGAAGATAAGAAAATTAAAACGAAAATAAAATAAATTTGAGCTTGTTTCGCCTCATAGACATTCGTCTGTACCATACGTAATTTCAACAAGGTGTCATTTTCAAGCTACAAATCGCAGTTTATTCTTGTTTTTAAATCTCAATGTTCATATCTAAAGACAACTGGTAGGTTTTGATGTGATGGAGCACAATAAGTATTTTGCCTAGAACGTTTTAATAGTTGATTGCCTCATTGTATGTAAATACGATGCTCTTGAATTTACTATTCGGGCCCCTGAGTTACCAAGTAGGGGACCTGAGTTACTATCTCGGACCCGACTAGAAATAAGGACATAGGCCTACCTTTGTGAGATACAACGTGCTTATTGCTTATTAGTGTATCTGGTTTGCTTCTATGGTGCCGATTTACGAGATAATCATATTCCGTAGAGGAGTTATCTTTAGTCGCTTCTTTTACTGGTCGTATTTCAAAGAGATGTGCCGCATCGGAAATATCTGCTGACCAACCGTTACGAGATTTTAACTTATGCTGTCTTAGACTAGCACCATTGATTGGAAGACCTGTAATCCAATATGAAACATGAAAGGAAGAAAAGATTTATTAAAAATACACTTTTACGAAAACGTCTAACTTTTCTGACGATAATAAAATAACGAAACGCGGAACAAACTTTGAATGTGCGAACATGGCAAAAAGTGTCCCAACTCGGGGGATTAAAGTTAGCAACTATTTTAAACTGTTGCGATTTGGTAGTTCACAGCACCTTGCGAATGGTAGTGAGGTTTGACAAAAATTGCATGGATCATTTCATAGCGAATGTGTAGAAGAATTCAAATATCACAGATATAACCAAGAAAATTTTAAAACTTTCAACGGAAACTGAAGGCGGATAAATAAATATTTACCTGCTAATATTTTCGGTAACTAACAGTTACCATCCTCAGGCAATAATGACTGGCTGACTGTCTTCTTCACACTTGGATGATTTTGGTGTTTCTAGAAGACAGTCGTAAATTCTTGGAAGATCCCGTCTCTGTTGAGCTTGACTTGTTTTTCCTGTCTGATGGCTATGGACTCCTTTATCTTCCGATTTAGGAACTTGCTTTCCTTCTTGACAATCTTGATATTGAGTCCAATTTGTGACCTGTGTTCTTAAGATGTTCTGCGACAGCAGAACTTTTGACCGCACTTTTGCTTTGTGACGTGTGTTCTTTCAGACGATCACCCAAAGCCCGTGCAGTCTCGCCGATGTACACACTCTCGCAGTCCGAACACGGAATACGGTACACCACACCTGATTGATCTACAATCTTGGACTTGTCCTTCGGAGCAGCAAGCTGTTGACGGAGAGTACTGAGCGGTTTAAAAGCGGTCTGAACGTTGTAGGTGCCAAAAATGCGCTTGAGTTTCTTTAAACACCAAAATCATCCAAGTGTGAAGAAGACAGTCAGCCAGTCCTTACTACCTGAGGATGGTAACTGTTAGTTACCGAAAATATTAGCAGGTAAATATTTATTTATTTGCCTTCAGTTTCCGTTGAAAGTTTTAAAATTTCCTTGGTTATTTTAACTTCCGGAACGTAGGACCCTACATAGCCATATACTTCTGTAGGTCATGTGATTCTTGAGTTATTTATGTTGTAAAGAGGGCTGAAACAACAATAGGCCCCTACTATATATAAAACGTACATAACTCATAGTCCGATTGCAAACACCACATTTCGGGGGTAGATGGTTTTGGCAGTTAAAGTTTGTTTTTTTTGCTGATTATTGATCTTTGAGTGGAGTAGAAAAAGATTCTGTAGGATGTTAAATCGTCACCCTGGGGCAATCCGAGATATTCAAGATGGCCGCCACGTAACTCTGAAATAGCATTCAAATGGTGTTTTAGTGACAAAATGTATCATACTAAATAACTTAAGTGTTTTGGGCAGTTAAAGTTTGGGGGTTTTTTTGCTGATAAATGATCTTTCAGTGGTGTAGAATAAGATTCTAGGGGTGTAAAATCGTCACCCTTGGGCAATCCGAGATATTCAAAATGGCCGACACGAAAATCTGAAATATCAATCAATTGTGTGAGTGTCACATTTAAAACTGTACATAGTTTATATTTAAAGCATCCAAAATGCAAATATTTTACACAAAATACTTTAAGTTATTATTTGTTTCGGTACCACTAGTGAATAACCGAGCTTTTTTATTATCCATAGCGGCCATCTTGAATATTTCTAATTGCCCAAGGGTTACCATTTCACATCCCCCAAAATCTTTTTGTACCACTCAAAGAGTAAAAATCAGCAAAGAAAACTACTTTAACTGGCAAAATCATCTAACCTTGCTCTGCCACCGGACTATAAATAACAATAAATGAAACAAGTTTTCAAATTATATGATTTGTAGAATGAACTTTTGCCGAACATCAAAGTGTTAGTGTTATATTTCAAAAATATATTGATTTAATTAATTAAAAATCGATTTTATTTTGGCTGCTTCGACCAACAATACGTCGTCTACCCTTGAGTACGATCGAGCATAGCGTTTCAACCTGAGCTAGGAAATCAGAGATATTCTTCTGCATATCACTTTTACGCAATGACCCCTTTTATTTCTCTCTGAAAAGCAACAATTCAATTGGTAATCATGAAAGTCAATTTTAGGCGATGCAGGCTTGATATGCGCAAAAATGTCCATTGTGGTCCAACTCCTTTTATGTGCGATTTCGTTAATCGAGAATAATCGAAAAAAACATACTTGGCATCACATGTATGTTACTTTGGATAAAGAAGTAAAATAAGCACAGGGACCGCCTCAATTTTTCATCTATAAGTGAGGTTAAATGTGTTCTAGTCAATGTAAATGATACGATAAACATTTCTAATGTTAAACATGATTAATATATGGATGAAATTGTTATCAAAGGTACACATGTACACACCTACAATTGTCCAAAAACCAAAAGTCGACATAAACGATAATATCAGCAAGAAATACAGCATTCCTAAAGCGGGTCGTCGTGTTAGATAGTAACAAATTCGGGATGTGACGGAAAATCTATGATGTTTGCAGATTGGACTGTTCGAAAGCAATGTAAAGTTTTTATAATTGCGTTTAGACAACTTATTTTCGTGTCGGAATCCTTCTCTTTTCCACGGAACCTCGAATGGTCTATAAATCTTCATACTGGTCGTCAATAAACTTCCAAGTATGGAAATCTAAGTTTATATGGTCAGAGTGGACGCTGTGTATTATGATGATTCTTTAAATCCTGTGCTCAACTTAATTTGGCTGTAGCTCGCAGTTGCAGTTATGTCATCTATATTAAGCCTACATCGGAGAGAAGTCATCTATATATGCTGATGGTGGTATCACATGCCTTGATGAGTACTGCAACATGATTACATTATTGCCGTAATTCTGATTCTCATTATTCTATCCATAATTCAATCTGTGGAAAGAGAGTGTAAACACATGGTTATTTATTGAAATGTCTTGACACTCCTAGAGTCACCCCAACGTATTATATGAATAATGCTACTCGGTTTATTTGTGGTCAAAGGCGTCCGTATCTACTATACACTTCGCTGGATATACACAGGGCCGTTCCGATCATTAGGCCAGGTAAGGCGGTCGCCTAGGGCGGCAAACGTAGAGGGGCGCAAAAAAGGCGAAAAAAGAAGGCGGATAAAAAGAAAAAATGGGAGGAAAAATAAAAAGGGGCGAAAAGAGAAACAGAAAACAGGGCACAAATAACCAGTGGCGTAGCGGTGGGGGCACGTGTGCCACCCTTAGAGCAGGCGCCGCCCTTAGGGGGCGCCGAATTGACCAATTCAGCATCGATTCTGCGCCCCTCCAAGTGATGAAAGTCCAAATTTTCGCGCGCTTCGCGCGCATATTGCACAAAATCGTTTGAAATAACAATTTAAGACCGACATTCCAATTTCATTATAACCAAAATTAATTAGTGGTAAGCCCTAATGTGCACATTTTGGCTCGCTCCACGCGTAATTGTTTCAAGAATTGGTGAGGGCGTCAAGGAGGTATACCCGGTAACTCCCCTTAACACTTTTTTGTATGTTTTGGTGGGGCGGCAAGGAGAGGCTTTGCCTAGGGCGGCAAAATCCCTAGGAACGGCCCTGGATATACATTTCGTCGGCAGAGTGCTACGCTATCGTAAGTGCAGTTAGGACAGTTTTACAGGAGGAGCATTTTTGTGTTTAGCGTAGCCGTTTGTTTCCAAGTAGCCATAAAAATGACATGGGAATGTAAAGCAATTTGATTTTAATAATATAAACTATATATGGATATATAAAAATCCAAGAAAGGTTGAAACCATGGACATGGTAAAATGCTCAACCAAGAAGGGAGCTTAATACATGATAAAACGTAGATGACCCTGCTACATTTGTTTTACAGAACTGTTTCGTAAGGGCCGTAGCCCTCACTCCTCAGAAACTTTGTGCAGAATGAGGTTCAAATTAATATTACAAGACCAACCAGGAAAATATGTGCATGCATCAATGATTATATATAAAGAACAGAGTTATAAAGTTAGAGAACTCATTTAAATCCCGCCATGCTGGACATTTATCGTCATTCCAACATGAAACTAAGATAAATGCCACCGCCCTCAGTGAATACATATGCCGCTGAGTGCACTAAATCCGCGTAACTTCGGAGTAAGCTACTAGTTTAGTAAGTTGGCGAGTATCTCGCATTTTGAGACTTCCAAATCGGCGTAAGTTACTAAACTAGTAAGTTCTATTGTTATATTCTCGGCAACTTACTCTTCATCTTTTGCGGAGTAAGTTCGCGAGTATCTCAGAATGTCGTGACTTCCAAATGTACGTAAGTTACTAGACTAGTAAAGTTAAGCCGCAGCTATTGTTATTTACTCGGCAGCGTACTCTTCATCCTTCGAGGAGTAAGTTGGCGAGTAAGAAAATTTATTTATAAATAGAGGAGAAAATCATTGATATTGATGAGATTTTGCAAGTAAATGATATAATATTTCGTAATAGAGCCTATTCTGCGCGTGGAGCGTCTCGTATACGACGCCACAAACATTTCAGGTCTACTGACGGAACGTTTTAAGTTACTCTTACCCTGGAACTATGGACACCTCATAAGTGCTATACCTATATAAAAGTATAAAATAATATTTAGAATGGCAAAAAACGTGGTGAAAAGGTATATCAAAAGCGATGAGATCCAGGTTGCCACTAACGAAAAATATTATCACGCGAAATGCTGGTGATGTCATCTATATATTCTTGGAAGGGGAACAAAGGCAGTTGGAAGGGATGATCATCGTTAATTAGTATAACCGCGCATCAATCAATCAATCAATCAATCAATCAATCAATCAATCAAACACATAGTGATTATCGAATGCATGTTGGATTCCATTTGTATCTTCAGTAGATAGCAGAATTATATTAGGCATACCTACCATTTAAATTTCACTATAGAGTCATTATTATTATAAAGTCCCGTTATTTTATGCGTTTATTTTATGCCTTACATATTTATGACAATTGCATTCTGCTACACTAATATTTTCATGTCTGGGGAAACATGTTTTCAAAACTCAAGATATCTTTTATCTCTAACATAAATTACCTTTTTGTGCCAAATAGATTTTGAGGAATTACATGGCCCACTATCCCACCCCTGAAAACTCTTGAATAGAATAGGCCCAGTACTAATAAAATATCTGACAATTGTGGGCATAGTAATACTGTACAAGATTGTCAGATATGTTGGCCAAATTGAAAACAATTTCGCGACATTGTTACCAAATAAGCCTATCATTAAAAAAATCTTGTGCTTCATTTTGGTGAAATTTGTGATGTTTTTGAAAAATGTAAATCCTTATACTAAAATTGTATATAAATGGGAAGCCATTATTATACAAAAGGCCCCAAAATGAGACCCATATTTGCGGTTTATTATGACGTATGGTCATTTGAAGAAAAAAAAACCTCACAAAAGAAAATTTGTGCAAAAATAATGTAAACTTGAATATTGGCATAGTAAACAAAAAATATCACCTTGATTTTGGGGTAAAATGGTGTACAATTGAAAATGATTTTCTTAATTTTGGGGTAAAATGGTGTACAATTGAAAATGATTTTCGCGTTTCGCGAGCAATTATCACAAGAACATGGGACCAAAATGATATCCACCAGAATTTTCCTTTTATCTTTATCTTTCCCTCCTCCTACAACTGACCAAGAAAACAGTTTTCAAACGCGGTAAACTGTTCATAGATAACAAACTGTACAAAGAATCAAGTGACAACGCTGAGAATACGGGTTCTCAAGAGAACACGGGTTCTCATCACGATCATTCGGACTAGGACAGAGTTGGCTGTCATCATTCATTACGAATTGGATGCTGGAATATTGGGGGTTGGTACTTAGAAAACTGTGAATTGCGTAAAAATATTATTGCTAAGTGTGATTTTGAATTCTCTTATTTCAAAAGATTTGTATTGGAAATTTGGAAAATTTGAAACAAAAAAAAATTCAAAATTATTTACCCGATAACCCCTTTTTTGAAATCTTATACCCAATGACCCAATTTTTTATTTTGTTTGTACTCAATGACCCCCCTTTTTAAATAACGTTTTGTACCCGATAGGCCCCTACGTCAAAATTAGCCTGATTTGGCTTTGAACATCTTTGTGTAAAATTTGATGTAACAACTATCATTAGGCACGGTGACCTACATTTATAGTAGACAAGCCACAGCACAGCCACAGATAGTCAAAAACTAACCAATAATCCTATTGTTGAAGTGGATAATAAGCTTCTACCTTAGATGGCTATAGAACTTTTAATAGCTCTGGTCTTTGTTTGCTTTTATTGCTAAATCCTGTTCAAGTGGTGGGTTACCAGGCATTGTATTTTGTACAGGTATGCATAACCAACAATTAACAATGAGAGAACTTTCTTAAACCTCGTTGACTTAGGGATGATTTGAAATGACCGCCAATTATGTCTGTTTGATATTTATTGCCAACAATGTGGAAAAGGAGAAACATGTAAAAACGTAAAAATCTATAATTTTGTTGAAGGAGCAAAGTTTAACAAACCATAACCCCGCTTCTGGATATCGTTTGAAGTCAAATGATATACCATTTTTAAGTTTGTGATGTTTATTTTTAAACACGAAATAAAACAAAATTGACCGGGGGAGGAATTTACGGCTCATTCGCCGTGGACGGTCACATATTGTGAAATACCCAAGTATTATAAAAGCAGAATCTTAACCACAAAAGATAGCTAACAGTGGATCTCACATAAGATTTGGGGGGGGGGGGAGGCTATCAACTGTATAAGTGGACCAGGTAAGAGGCATCCAGAACTGTTAGGAGTATAATTTCGCTTGTTCATGGGTGGGAGGGCAATATGGGTAGTTTGGGGGAGTTAAACTTTGCCCAGGTCAAAGGTCAGGGCAAATTTACAGTTAATCCGATGGAACTGTAAGTTTGTGAAAACAATCCCTGGCACTTGGGGAGTATGAAACCGCGAAGGTCATCTGAGGTCAAAGGTCAGATCAAATTTAAAGTTGCTCCGATTTGTCTGTAACTTGGGGAAAATGATCTCTGACACTTGGGGAGTATAAAACTGCACAGGTCATCCGAGGTCAAAGGTCAGGTCAAATTTAAAGTTTTCAAACAATTCCTGGCACTTGGGGAGTATGAAGCGGCAAAGGTCAACTGAGGTCAAAGGTCAGGTCAAATTGAAAGTTGCTCTAATCAGGCTGTAACTACTTGCAGAAAATGATCCCTGACAAGTGTAAAACCGCAAAGGTCATCTCTGGTCAAAGGTCAGGTCAAATTAAAAGTTGCTCCAATCGGGCTGTAACTTGCAGAAAATGACCCCTGACACTTGGGGAGTATAAAACCGCAAAGGTCACCTGCAGGGCTCGAAATAAGGCGCGTCCTTGCGTCAAATACCCGTGAAAGTAGGCGTGGACCCTCAAATTTCCTACGGTACGGGTCCGCGTGACCCATAACAATTGAACTAAGTAAAGAGCAGGAAATCCTGCTTTTGTTGTTTCACTGGGAAATCTGATTAAAATAATACGTACAGCTCCCTAAGTACACTTTAATTTTAGTTTCCCATCAAGTTTTCAACCCGAATCGCCGTAGTTAATTCTCTCGCTTAGAATTTCAAAGGCAAGGGTCCGGGGTCAGACCCTTGAAAATTGGTGAGGACCCTTGACATTTCCAAGGCAAGGGTCCGGTGGACTCTTGGATTTTTGTTCTTATTTCGAGGCCTGGTCACCTGAGATCAAAGGTCAGGTCAAATTTAAAGTTGCTCCGATTGGCCTGTAACTCAGAAAAAACAATCCCTGACACTTCAGGAGTATGAAACTGCAAAGGTCATCCAAGGTCAAAGGTCAGGTCAAATTTGAAGTTGCTCTGATTAAGCTGTAACTTGCAGAAAATGATCCCTGACACTTGAAGAGTATGAAACCGTAAAGGTCATATGAGGTCAAAGGTAAGGCCAAATTTTAAGTTGCTCCCATTAGGCTGTAACTCGGGGAAACTGACCTCTATAAACAAAATAAACAAAAACTATCCTTCCATTTTTAGCATTTCACATTTAATTTCATCAACCATATCAGCTGCCACCTGATATTTGTGCTTCTTGAAGCACGGTAGCTCTAGTTATATAGAGTTTTAGGTTTGTCTTCGGGCGACACAACCATGCTACGGATGGTGTTCGTTGGTTTCACATGAACCGTCACGCCAGCTTTGCGTATCTATGGACTCAGTGACACCGGGTACGTATGGGAGAGTGATGTGCCCCTATGGGCGGTCGGTCCGTCGTTTGGGTTTAGGCTCATGAGTCATGACGCTTGCTGAAATTGGAATTCATTCCCACTTGGTGTAACCGCAGATGGCAAGCGATTTCTTGATATGGTCAATTTCCTGTTCCAGGTGTTCACTATCAGAGGATAGAGTCAAAGTTCGTATAACCCCTAACTTGTACTTGTAACCTTTTCAAAATGACCCAATTGCAATGAAAATGGCCTCAGATTATCCGGCCAAGTGAGCAAGTTGCTTCCCAGTGTTTTCTTTTTCTGATTTATTTCAGGTTGAATCAACATATGGATGCTCGCAGCTAATAATGGAGGCTATTCAGGCGCGTAGCAAGCGGGGGGACAGGGTGGACGAAGTCCATGGGCCCCGAGGGTTCAGGGGCCCCGAGCACAAAAGCGAAAATTAAATAAGGGCTGATAATGGAGAGCAGGGCCGGATGGGCCCGGGTCCAGGACAATTTTGGGCCCCAAAATTTGTGGGGAACCGAAATTGCCCTATGCATCTTTCTTTTTTGGTCAAAATAGGGCAAAATTGCAAAATTTTCCGCGCTTTGCGCGCATTCAAATACCAAAATTTATGTTGATCTGGGGCCAAAATAGTCTGAAATTTAATTGAACAAAATATGATAGTCCCAGCTTGGTCCCCATTAGTTAAACCAAAACTTGGCCACTGACTTGAGTGCACATACCTTCCTCGTCACGTGAGTTCGGGCCTCCAAATTTTGGCCTGGCCCAGAGCCCCAATAATGTAGGCTAAATCCGGGCCTGGTTAAAAGGGCCCGTAATGCTCCTTGTCCATGGGTCCCTGATGCTCTTGCTACGCCCCTGAGGCTATGTGACATGGATGATATAAAGAATGATATACATACGTTCTGGACATTATTTGGACCATTTATACCACATGTAATGATATCCGAAGCAAGCTTATGGCAGGACAAGACGAAATGGGACGGGAACACTTTCAGTATACAATGCGGACATTATGTATTAAAGGGCAGGTATATTGCAAAAACAAGTTCACCTCTATTCGAGGAGAATATTATTATTACATTACAAGTTGACACTCGTTGCATTTTTTATGCGTATTTCTCCTGAAAAAAAGAGAAAATGTGTGGGTAAGTTCGTACGTGTTCGTTCCCCGTTTGAAGCAAAATTAATTTTCAAGGTAGCCGGCTGACGACGTAAGTAAATGAAACGGACACTATATCATGCTCTCATTACTTGTGTGACACAATAACTTTGACAAGTTTGACATTAGCAACAATGAGTTGTACTATTATTTACCATAACAATGCTGCATAACAATATGCAGACTATTGTTCTCATTTCGAAACAAAGCCTCATACACACTATGCATTTGCTTGGTAATATTTCATCCAACTGAAACTATAATAACTATAGCATTGCAATATCGCACAGGGAATCAGATACATGAGTTTATGGACTTAACACAGGTTTATAGGCTAGTCTCGGTTTGATCACGCTGAAATTCTAAGCTCAATAAATTTGAGAAATAGTGCATGAGAAGTTGAACGAAATATGTCAAATATCCAGATTACTTTCCTGAATGTTTCCGGCTTCAGGAAAGTAGGATTAATGTATATGCACTTTTCCAAGGAATTTATATTAAAGGATTGACTCAATAAATCGTCGGGTGCATCACATACTGGTCTATCTTGAATTTTTGACTTTTTTGAGAAAATTGGTATACAGTTCTTTTTTACGGAGGTCTTTCAATACAACAAATTACAGACCTCAATTTTTCCTAGATAATTAGATATAAAATGTTTAATTTAAACTATCTATGATTTTTTCAAAATACGTATTTTCACATACTGATCTATCTCGAAAAAAACACACATTTCTAGAAAATCGCAATTGAAAATCTTCGTATTAAGTTTACCTTTTATAATTTAATTAGACTATGGATTTTTTCATGAAAGTGGTTTTGAATTAAAGCATATACGTAACAGATTTATTTTAGTGGAATCTTTAATTATATTTACGTATGTAATATTGCATAAAACTACACTTAAGTTGTAGTTCTGTATGTGAAATCGTTAATTTCCCGATATCGTATTGAAAGTGCATTACATACTGGTCTATCTCGAGATAGACCAGTATGTGATGCGTCTAAAGTCACATCATTGTTCGCGAAATCGAGATAGCCCCCAAGACAGACCAGTATGAAACGCACTTTAAATACAATATCGGGAAAGTAACTATTTCACATACAGAACTACAACTTTAGTGTAGTTTTAAGCAATACTGCATACATAAATATAATTCAAGATTCCACTTAAATAAATTTGTTAAGTATATGCTTTAATTTAAAACCACTTTCATTAAAATCCATAGTTTAATTAAATTATAGAAAGGTTAACTTAATACGAAGATTTTCAATTGCGATTTTCTCGAAATGCGTGTTTTTCGAGATAGACCAGTATGTGATGCGTCCGACGAAATGTATGTAATCTTCTCTTGAGAAGTTGGAACGGTACCATTTGGGTCCGTATTTTACTGGATAAGCTAAAGTTAAATACAATTCTGGTTTACAAATAAATGGAGATACTCCTGACGGATTTGCCAGCAAAAACTTTTGAGTAAAATGTGCCTTATTTCATCTGGGGTATAGCATTTTAACATTTTTACCCCCTTGTCACGGCTGTTTGATGTGATCATTTAATAGTTTTTCAAACAAAACATTATGTACAACCCAATTTTAGGCTTAAACAGATAGAAGCGATATCATGCTAATGTATACAGATGCTTTTGAGTCATTTTCACTATATTGATATATATATATATATATAGCCTTCTTTTATCTTAACAAAGAGAATGCCACTGAAGAAAGTTCCAGCGAAGATGAAGATATTCACATGCAATCATACGGATTCAAATCAAAAAGAACACCGCCACAAATCGAGGAGATGATGCAGTTTGAACGGGGAATGTTGGATTTAGTGGGGAACATACAATTCAGGCAAGTGAATGACAATTTTCAGTCTGTACTTAAGGATGACGTGGAGAAAATCAACTCTTCTCCAAACATCTTTGTCGAAGCAGACAAGACAAGAAATATATATAAGATGGACTGTGCGAACTATGATAAGCTGCTAGCAGAAAACATAACCCAGAAATACAAATCCGCAGACCCAAAAGTAGTCACAGAAATTGACACGGAATTCAACCACCTAGCCGATAAACTGGGCATAAGTGAAAGAATAACCAAAACGGCTGTAAAACCTGCTTTCATAACACTCAAAGATCATAAAAAAAATTCGAAACTAACACCAAATGTAGACTTATCAACCCTACAAGATCTGAAATGGGACGGGTTAGTAAACAAATGCTCGACAGAATAAACAATGAAATACGATCAAAATCCTCCGCGAACCAATGGAGGAATACAACATCTGTCCTCGAATGGTTCAATAAGCTCCAAGACAAGAAGAAGTTGACGTTTCTGATATTTGATATAGTTGACTTTTACCCTTCAATAACTGATGAACTTCTCGACAAATGTCTGACATGGGCAAAGCAGTACACCAATATCACTGACATAGAATATGAAACTATCACGCATGCAAGAAGAACACTTCTGTATGACAGTAAAGGCAACGCTTGGGTGAAGAGAGACTCAACTGATCAATTTGACGTCTCAATGGGAGCATCAGATGGTGCTGAGATATGTGAACTTGTAGGGTTGTATATATTAAATGAACTTGTATTGCACCTTGATGTAGCCAGTGTAGGTCTCTACAGGGACGATGGTCTGGCTGTCATGAGAAGCTACTCTGGCAGCAAAGCTGACAAAATAAGAAAAGATCTTATTAAGATCTTCCGCTCTTGTGGGCTGCGTATAACAGTCCAAACCAACTTAAAGTCGGCCAACTTCCTTGACGTCACCCTAGACCTTAGCACTGGCTCGCATCAGCCATACAGAAAACCAAATGATGAACCCATGTACATCAACTCCTATCTAACCACCCACCATCAATAATAAATAACATCCCACCAGCGATAGGGAAAAGAATATCTACCCTATCTTCTAACCAAGAGATTTTCAGTAAGGCAGCCCCTAATTATGACAGGGCCCTTAAATCATGTGGGTATAAAGACCCAATTAGTTACAGTACAAGAAATGAAACCAAGACAGCTAGCAACAGTAATAAAAAGAATAGGTCCAGAAAAATCATATGGTTCAACCCCCCATACAGTAAGAGTGTAAAAACCAACGTCGGGCGTCACTTCCTCAATCTCATCGACAGGTGTTTTCCACGGGGGCACAAACTTGCAAAGATTTTTAACAGAAGCACGCTCAAGCTCAGCTTCAGTTGTATGAAGAACATGAAGCAAATAATAAAATCTCACAATGCTGGTGTTTTGAAGAAATCTAAACCAGAGCCTCAGGCAAAAACTTGCAATTGTAGACAGAAGGATAAATGCCCATTACGTGGAAAGTGCGTGGTCGATGATGTTGTGTATAAGGCGCCAGTAAATTCAGGAGAATTGTCTGTATCATACGTAGGCCTAGCAAGCGGCCCTTTCAAGACAAGATACAATAACCATACCAAATCTCTAAGAAATGAGAAATACGAGAAAGAGACTGAGTTATCCAAATACATATGGGGTCTAAAAAGAAAAAACAAAACTTATTCAATATACTGGGAAATTCTGAAACAATCCAACACCATGAAAAGGGAATCAGGGCAATGCAATTTATGTGTAGAAGAAAAACTAGAAATAATCAATCTTAAGGAGGGTATAATCAATAAGCGCAACGAACTGATTTCAACATGCCGTCATGGCAACAAGAGAAAGAAAGCACCAAGCCGTGCAAAGAAGAAAAATAATCAATGTGTAGGGTTGAACACATCAGTTACCTGATGATCGTTGCTCGGCTAGAGCGGCGTGAAACTCAGAGTAGTAACTAAATGTAAAAATACGTGTATTTATATTATATATATATATATATCTATAGTTTGCATTTGCTTTGACCACAATCAAAAGCTTTAAATTTCAGCCCGGAATGAAAGACCCTTTTTATGACGTGTTTTTTGTTGTTGTTATTGTTGTTGTTGTTTTGTTTCTTTTTGTAATTGATACCAGTTTTAGAGGCGATACACGAATACAGTGTGGCCTACACATAATTATTTCTATAGGGTTCAAATTTTCTGTGGTTAAATTTATTACTAATTTTCTGAGTTTTTGGTGTCATTATATCGGAACACGTTGAAAAGTCCTATATAACCACAGATATAGTCATTCGTACAGAATTGAATAGGTTAGGGTCATATGTATAATTGGATTCCCAGATTGGAGCTTTGAACAGATTTCGTGTTATTGTTCTTAAAACCAATGACCGAGAAACTATAAGGACAAATGAATACGGACAAAAGCTTGCAGTATTTTTAAGGTCAATTTTTAAAACGTAATAAACAGCAAGTTGGAAAAGCAAACCATCGGTGTTTGGAAAATGGTCCAACAAATAATATTAAGGGGCTGTGTAATAATTATGAGCCCCTGGGGAGGGCAAAAAAAGGCTTGCCAAAAAATGCTTCCCCTCCTCCTTTGGCCTGCCAAAAATTGCCCTAAATTCACCCCAAAATTTGGAATATTGGTATTACCAGGCCAAAGTGAAAGAAGTGCGCAAAATTGTGCAATTTTACCCTATTTTGGTGCAAAACATATTTATTAGGCTAAAAAGAAGATGTTCATGGCAATTCTGGTTGATTTATTTTCGGCAGATGGAGTATTTTTGTTTTTCTTCTCTTGGGATTTCCCTCATAAATCACCGTTGACGGCTTTATGTATTTCATAATTATAGTCTATACCTGCAGATACAATTACATTATGTATATGGCTAAAGAACAACTTATGCAAATTATGCTGTACGGTGCTTCTTTGAAATACCAGGTGAAGTAGGTGAAGTATTGATTGAAGCTGTTCAGACGTCGTCGCTTCCTGCCCTTAAATGTTTACAACTGCTACAAATGAGAATCATGTTGATATCTGCAATAATATAGTTATTAATTAGTGCCAAACTTGTTTATTGTTTAAAAATTATAATTATGAAACATTCATCAGACCGATGTTTTTGTACAAACGTAATCGAGTATTTTTACCCCCTCCCCTAAACGAAACTAGTTTCGTTTAAAAAACGTCATCGATCTTTTGGTTTGTTTCCTAAAATTTTGACCATTTAGAGGTCAACGGTTTACCTTTGAGGGTTTTTTTGGTAATAACTCAAGAACAGTACATCCTAGATGTGTAAAACTATAAATTTTGTGAATCCTTATGACCAAAGTAATACATTAGTAATGTTTTCGACACAATTGGATGAAGTGTGAAATTTGACCCCATGTAAAGTTCAATGTTCAAATATGCAAAATTTCCTGCTCACTGCGCTCGCATTATATGATACGAGAATTTAAGGTTTTAAATTCAGGTTCTCCAAAATCTTGCATATGTAAGGGGGGCAAAGATTTTTTGGCACACCAAAAGGGGAGGGCAAAGGTTTTTTGGCACGTCCAAAGCGGGGAGACCCGGGGGAGAAGATTTTTGGCACGGCCAAAGATGGGGCCAGGCGATTTTTGGCAGACCATTTTGAGAATTTACCACCCCGGGGTACACATAATTATTACACCACCCCTGATGACTAGCTAGACTAATTACTCTCTCGAAGTTTGTATTTCGCCGTGACTGGATACAAGTAACTGAATCATTTACCACAACGTAGTCTGTAATACTCAATGCACATTTGAAACTGGACAGTGCCGAATAATTGATAACGCGAGTAAGCGCCAGTATTTTTACCCACGTCTGTTTGAAGACACTTGGTCTATTCATATAACACCTTCGACCTCTGTGACCCGGGCATTGACGTACATACAGCTTCCGTGCTTGTATAGTAGTCCGTGAACTATATAGAGTCAATAGAATCTGAGTACAAGCCAGCGGCCAGTAAATATACGTTAATGGGTTAATTTTGAACAACTTTATAAAATGACCTTTGACCCATAAACGTTGACCTTTGGGATTATAAATATTTTCATCATGTTTGGCATGTCGTAAGAATCATTCATATTGAATTAGAGCTTGATTGGACCAATTCTAAAATGTAACCTTTGACCCCTATGACATGACCCTGGGTCACAAATGTCATTAAATGCATGTTTAGAGTGTCAAAATAGTTATTACTTGAGCCCAACCTTTGAACTCTATAACGTGAGCCCTGGGTTACGTATGGGATCAACTTTACTTGTTTTTTGTTTAGGATGTCACAAGGATTATTCCTAGTGAATTCCTGCTCAATCTGAGCTTGTATGTAGATTTTGACATTTGACCTTGAACTTTAACCTATGGGGTCGAGACTATCATAGACCTCCCCTATTATTAATGTTGCATCAATGTAGCAATAACGGGCCTTATCCGTCTTCCATAGGCTGAAATACAGCCAATGTGGCTAAATTTCAAGCATTTTATCGAGTGTTGGAAAATACCTTAGATGACTTTTGACTCCAAATCTGTGACCCCATAGTAAACATCAGTCAATGGCAATGCATGTGTGCAAGTGACATCACCTAGCTATTTCACACATAGAAGATATGAATTTTTGAGGTTCTTTGGACTTTGACCAGAAATGACCCCTTTATGACCTTTGACCCCCCCCCCCTTATCTGTGAACACCCCATATGCACGGACCAAAGTCGAGTCACATGACTTAACCATGTTACCATCGCATGTTATTTGTAGAAGAATATATGATTTAAAGAGAAATCACATTTGTGACCATTGTAGCTAGGTCAAAGGTGACAGCCAGGTCGAAGTACAATGAAAGGTTTGGTGGTCATTTGGGTCAAGTATGGTTGTAATCTGTTAATCCATGGCAGAGCTAGATGCAGTTAATTGGTTGCCAGAAGAAAGAAGAAGAAACTAGATCTAGCTATAGATCTAAACCTAGCCGTAGCCGTAAAGCAGAAATGGCCCCTAAATGTCCTTTGACGAAATGACCCCTGGGTATGTGTATAAATAAGGGATCCAAAAGTGTGACAATGACTCAAAAATTTAAAATATCATAATTTGAAAGGTGTTTTTAGATAAAGCATTGTCTAAAATATGCAAAACATTAAATGGTTATAAATTGGCTGGGCATACATAGGAAACTCACAGGTCCCAATTTAGACCCAACATGAAAAATGACCAACATAACTGGGACACCAAATATTTTTCCTTCATTTTCAGAAATAAAAAAGATCTTGAAATGACTTAAAATTCATATTTGAATGTGATTTAGTATCCTTTATAATGAGAAAATGAAAAAAGTTGGAAAGATAATTTAAAACATTGCATTTTTATTTTTTCAACACTGCAAAAAAGTACCAAAGTTCACCTTTACTTCAAATTTTAGTATATTTGGTACAATATTGGATGTTTTCAATTTAGAATTATTAATTTTTCAAATGTCCTCGTGAGAAACCTTTAGATATATATCAAACTTGCATTTTGGCAACTTTTCTACATCAATTCATGCACATGTGATATTTTGTGCTCAATTTTGCACTCTCAACTTAGGTGTCCCTTTGGTGTCCCAGTTACACCCGACATATCAAATTTTTACGTTTAACTTTAAAATGTTGAATTGGGCTGGAAATGTTAAAACATAACATTAAACACTGGAAATGTTAAAACATAACATTAAACACATTCGGGACACCAACATTTCATATGCCCATCAGCAAAAGTTTCTAAGTTCAGAAGACATGATATCATGTCTCTGGGTTAACCATATGGTAAGTCATCTGAGGAGACTTCATTTATTAAAAACCTTAGGCAAATTAGGAACAATCAAAATTGACCAACATAACTTTCCAAGTGGGACACCAAAATTATGTCAACAACTGATTTTACCTTTAAATCGTATTTAATTTTGTTGATTACTTCCAAATTTGGTACTCATGGATAGAGTTTATCCTAATCCATTTATCCAATATGATTTTTTAATGAAAGTATATATAATAATGTTTAAAGAAATCGGTGCAAGAAATATAGATTGTTATTAATAACCTTTGACATTAACCTACACCTCATTAACTAGGCATCTTGTAGATAAACGACAATTCACATCCATGTGATTAGAGGAACAATATGTAATATTTTATAACTCAATTTGCTTAATAAGGGTACTCACTTTGCTGCCGGTGAAATCTAAAACAACATGCTCTCCTCTTGTACTTGAAACAAATAATAGCGCCACAACTTCACGGTTATAGTGTATCGTCAATGGTCTCTAACCTAACTAGACAGTGCATAACAAGGTTTGCAAGTTTAATACGGTCTATGGTTCATAAGTCACAGGAGAGTGATTTCGAATAGTTAGACGAGTGTAAGGTCAGTAATTGGCCCGGCCCCCCAACTCAACACAAAAGTTGACAACCATGAGAGTTACCAAATCTTTCAAAAGCCCCCTTTTGCAATGATTTTTCATCAAAGCCACAGCAAGGGAGCGATTCAACCACATCAATCAAATTGATCCCCATATCAAGTTCACGCAGGAAGGATTGTCAAATAACAAACTCGCGTTTCTTGACTGTTTAGTGTCCGTGGAAGAAGATCGCTCCCTTGCTGTGTCTGTTTATCGAAAACAGACACACACGGACCAATACCTTCAATTTGGTTCCAATCACCCGCTCATTCAAAAACTCGGCGTGGTCAACACCTTGTTTCATAGAGCTGAGTCGATCATCACCAAAGACTCCGATAAGATTGCTGAACATCAACATCTTCGCAAAGCGCTGGGTAACTGTGGTTACCAGGACTGGGCCATTAACAAGGCCTTAAACAAGGACAACAGCAAACCCACCGCCAGTAGCACGAATCAGACGGGGAAAACAACAAGTATTACCATCCCATATCACGGAGATTTATCGGAAAAACTCAAAAGAATTTATCGCGACCACGGAATTACCACCCACTTTAAACCCACGAACACGATCCGCCAGTCCTTAGTACATCCCAAGGAAAACAGCCCAAGGGGAGGATCAGTGGAGTGGTATACGGGGTCCGCTGTTCTGAAGAGCAAGCCTGTCAAGACTCTTACATAGGAGAAACCGCCCAACCCCTTCACAATCGCATGTTACAACATCGCAGAGCCAGCTCAAGTGGAAACGACTCATCAGTGTACTTACATTTGAAAGCCACCGGACACCATTTTGACACCAAGGATGTCCGAATCCTAGATCGCGAGCATCGTTGGTTTGAGCGTGGAGTGAAAGAGGCAATTTGGGTGAGGGCTGAGCAACCATCCCTCAACCGCGGTGGCGGTGTCCGGGCCAAACTATCACATGGTGGGACAGGATCATAAAGGACATTCCTCGTCGATTGTCATCAATACCGGAAGTGTCCGGTACTCAAGGTCATTTGCATCACAACCCAGCTGAAGACTGAAGGTTTCAGTCGCAACGTCAGTTCGTCCGTCAAAAATAGGTATGTCTGGTTGACCAGATTTAAATTAAATCTTAATTTCAACATACCCAGATGAATGAGAGTCTACACAGTTTGTTACTTTTTAGTATTTCTTTGTTATGCTGCCGTAACATTTTAAGAAATTGAAATTGATTTAGTTGCTGATTATTAAGTTATTATATAGTACTAGTTCTTTTGATCACGCTGTATTTTGCAGGTCTTTTTTTGAGTTATTTCTATATTCCATCTGGAAGAAAAACAGAATTGTTTTTTAAATTAGGATGACTATGTCATGATGGGGTAATAAACTAACCGGAACGGTACACTGTTAGAATTGTTCCGTAAATTTTACGGGGAAAAACCTGGCAGTTCTATTGTCAACCTTTTTTCCCGTAAAATCAATGATTTAACAAGTATTTTACTGTAAAATTAGGATATTAACGATATATTTCCGTAAAATATACGGTAATCGGTATAATTCACGGCAGAAAGTCCGCATTGCTAACGGGAAAATACCTGCCAGTTCTATTGCCAACGTTTTCCCGTTAAAATTACAGTAAAAAACAGTAAAAGTAGTCTTTAAACGCGGCTGTGTACTCTAGACTCGCGAAATTGAGTTTTTTTTATATGTTTGTACTTTGTTATGTTTTTTATAAATACAAGGAATGAAAATCCAGATTTATAAACTCCAACTGCAATATTTTAAGGATTTTATTTCACTATTCCACTCGTGTTTGAAATTTAAAAGGAAAGGAAATCTTTGTTGTACCAGCAGGGTACACGCGCGCAACAACGCATCGCGTTGCGTATCGCGCAATTTGGTAACGCACAGATACGCTACGCATACGCGACGCTTATCTGCATGCGAGGCGCATCTTATGGAAACACCACGGAAGCACTGATTTCACAAAATCCTAGCGGTCAAATGGCTCCGTTTTAGCTGATAAAAGTGTGATTTTTTCAAGTTCTTTCCCCCGATTTAAACATCAAGATATGAATAGATTTCGCCCAAACTTCTCAAGGGGCTGTGGATATGCCCGATGTTCACGTAATGTAAGGTAGAAAAACGAGAACTGCCGCATTCTCCTGTAAGCTTCGATCAAAGTGCAAAATGTGACCATTTAAAACTTCAACGGCCTTTATTTCAATGTTCATTTTTTCGGTAAAATGACGATTTAGGTACACGATAACTCAATAAATACAGCATCTATAGGTAAGCCACCGTGCCCTCATCTATGAGGGTACGGTGGCTCAGTGGTTACGGCCTTGGACTCATAATCTGAGAGCTTGCTCGACGTGCGTGGGTTCGATTCCCCGTCCCACCACCGTGTTGCGCCCTTGGGCAAGGAGCTTTGCCTCGCTTGCCTCGCTTGCCTCACCCCACCCAGGTGTAATGGGAAGCTGTTCGGGGTAGTCACAGTCGTTGTACTGATGGACCCTGCGCCATTTGTAGGCTGCAAACGTGGTTCCGACATATTCTAATGACGGCGAAATAAATGTAAAGCGCTTTGAGGCTGTTTACGGCATAATGCGCTATATAAATGTCTACATTTATTTTTATTTATTTAAGCAATTATGCTCATCATAAAAAGCATGATTGACTTAAGAAACGGTTTTCTCATTTTTTTATATTTTGGTCTATTTCCAATTTTAGGCATCATTTTGTGCAAATAGGCGGTTGTGAATTTTAAAAAGTTCATTTTGATGCCTTATATGGTCAATATCTCCAAAAATAAGGCCAATATCAAAAACGTTTTTGGAATGGTGCCTCAAGATTAAGAAAAAAGCAAAACAAAAATTTTTGGAAAGAGTGTTTTTTGTTATGATGTACCGAACAAAAATTGCCAAAAATTCACTTTTTGTGATTTTCTTCATAATTGTTGTTTTACACCAAAACTGTACTTATATTGAGATTCATTGATTTCTTGCCTTTATAAAAATGTATACTTTTACATGTCTTGCGTGAATAATTACAAAGTTATGGCACTTTTACTACATGCGTATCTGAGAGTACACAGCTACCTTACACACAATCTGTCAAGACAAATACAACTATTTCCTATTTGAAAAATGTGGACTATGCAACACATTACAAAATATCAAATTTAACGGTACAAACATGCCTATTTGTGGTGAAATAATAATTCAGTTTACGGTAAATTACCGTAATATTTTACAGTTTGTGCCGTAAAAAACCGGTGATTTCTAAGAGTGTATAACAATTGAAATACCAGCCGTGTTGAAGGACAGGTCTAAGATACAGGGTGTCCCAGAATAATCAATACAGTGTTTGAATTTAATTTTAGTACATGAAATATATTATTGCATATTATGTCACCTGATAATTGTGCTAATTGAAAAAAAAATTGATTCATTTTGGCGTGATATTGATATTGTGAAAACTGGTCAAAAACTGCATGTGTGTAATTTACAGCGCAAATGCTTGTTATTGGATTAAGTGACATTTTTAAATATTAGTCCCGATTTGCTGATGCTTTTCACCACAATTTTTACCCAAAAATGTAATTCTTATAGAGGATATAACTTACTCAAGGAAATCTTGATGCAATATTCAACAACTCTTCCTATACCTTTGGAGCCAACCGTTGTTAATCCGTGATGAACCAACACTTTTACTCTAGCGCATACGCGAACGCGAGCGAGACTACGCGTTACGCGAGAGCGCGTAAAATTTGTCATGCCTGGAACCTTTGTGCGTATGCCAGCTTACAAGTTGAATTCAGTATTTATCAGGAAGCGGCTAAACATTGCCGTTTTATTCTGTAGTTTTATTGCTGATATCAAAAGAAATCATCGAAGTTTTTGTAAGGCTGAGTGGCAATGATGAACTGACATTCCTCGTAAAATAATCGTGAATTATACGATTTTTAGCTTCTTTTCGTTGTTGAATGGGATTCAATCATGTTTCACCGTTGTTCATCACCGATTAACAACCCGCGTCCGGCGCGTCTGCGTGGTTTACTTCGGACGCTGACGCTGTGGGTTTGCCAATATGGACAACAATACATGCTGTGGCACTGACGACGAATCGTCTCTATAATTATATCTTAATACTAATTACAGAGTGTCCGTCCGTCCGTCCGTCCGCGCGCTATCGCGTTCGCGTCCGCGCGGTTCGCGTTCACGCGGTGCACTATCGCGTGTCGCTGTGCGCTATCGCGGAGTATCAACGGGAGTGTGCGCGGAGTACAGTGCGCGCATCGGAAAAGCATTACAGTGTGACTAACAGGTGCATCTCATCAGACCAATAATTGTAGGCCTTATTTTCAACACATATTTCAATACCGAACACCCCCACACACCAAACACGTGCATAGGCCTATTTCAGCAGAACATGACTATTTCCGGAATCCTCCAGAATGGTTAACATAAAAATTATCCGTTGTGGTAAGGCCTATTTATAACCGTTTTGCGTTCAAGTTTATCGCGATTGATTTCATTACTTTAGTAACGGCCTATATTTTACCTTGAAAATAATACTCCCAACGTTCAAACAATTTTAAAGTCAGCATAAAGGTTTGTGTTACATTATTTGGACGGTGTTATTTCATTCCAGAAATAAAATACACGACTGAGCCACTGAGTGGGAATAACATTGCTATTATTGTCACCGAAGCTATCATATTTCTGGTATGGCTTAGTGGTAAATACATGCATTTGGAAGGTCGATCTTGGTTCGAACCACGCTTGCACCTCTCTTTCATTCTTGATTTGATTTTAACTCACATTTTTAAATCCTATTTTTCATATTTTTAATAAAGCCATGATATACGATTTCGTGCAAATTTGAACTGAGTTTTGTTAATCCAAAAATTATAACAATATTTATAACTAGCGGGTGCACTATCGCGTGTCGCTGTGCGCTATCGCGGAGTATCAACGGGAGTGTGCGCGGAGTACAGTGCGCGCATCTTCTGCTTAGCTTGTGATTTTCCGTTTCCATGTTATTTATTTATTTAACCCCGTTCCCATTATTTTCTATATCTGTTCTTTCTTACATTTCCCTATAGCTTCTTTTTTTATTTGCTGCTTCTGATTTCCCGTTTCCATGTTTTACGTCCTCTCATAGCGTGTCTGCGGACGTGTACACACGTTATCCCGTGACCCGACCATGTACGGTACTCCCCTTTTGTCCTTTCTTTTTCCTTCTTTGCGTATTATCATGTCCACTGGTCTTTGGCTTGCAAGTCGTGTGGCTCTGCGCCGTTTACGCGTGCATTGGCGTAGTGCGCATTACGCACGTGGCACCGACGCGCTGCCGGCCAGCTGCAGTGACGCGTAGGCTGCCAACCGATTTTCATAACAAAAACCCCGTTTTTACCCATATTTTCACTGATTTTGAGGCCAATTCTTTACCGTTTTCAACCAAATAAATTTTAAGCACGTTCCCGTATATTCCTCGATCTCCCGTATGAATTTGGTGACATTTGGATCGAAACTGACGGAGCTTTTCCGTTCACAAACCCACAACATTCCCCTATTTATAGTAAGATTAGTAAATAACTGTCAGGAAGGTTTTCACGTTACATTTGAAGCAGAAGTAGCGAGATAAAAATGAAAGAAAACACTTTAAATATCTTGACCGCTTAACTGTGGTATTCTATGGGGGATTAGTCTTAATAATACATCAAAGTTAGTTGCTCTATCTAGACAACGAACTTGGCTGATTCCAATTAGGTGTAATCCGAGGTGTAAGTTGGACATTGTGTAAAAATTACAATTATACCAAAATATTAGGTTTGAAATTCGTGCATCTCATGATTTGATATGTATGCATAAAAGCTCATAAAATATGTTGCCGATTGGGGAGGGGTCTAGTCCAATTAAAAAATCGTGAAAATCTGTTGAGGCCTATATATTCTTGAACTTTAAAAAATTACTTAAGTTTGACATGCTTTATTTGATTATTTCATATTGAAAGCTACTGAACTTAAATGCATTTTTTTAAATATATCAACTCGAATGTAGGATTAGGCCTAAACATGAACAAGAAATAAATCATGAAAAAAGTGGGCCTTTCAATCTGACATTCATTAGGCCTATATTATCATAAAAAGACAAAAGGGAGAGGAAAAAAGAAAAGAAAAACGAACAGAAAAATTCCACATCATCGATAAGATTACATGGGAATCGAACTCTCAACCTTCTGCACTGCACACCTCGGCTCTGTCCACTTAGCCATCGCATCTTGTTCTAGCAAATGGTATTATTTTGCCATCTTATTTCTCGTTCAACATGTTCAAGGATCTCGCTCAACAACAAGCTTTTCAAAACTGCTTGTACTTCAGTTAAATGAGATGATACTACCTTCTTTGACGACTACAATATTTTGATATACAATAGAGTATTTTGCATTTATAAAATATATAACAATATACGTTTTTAATTGCTATATTAATCAATATAACATGTATAATAGACAGCGCCGGCTGAGATCCATTTCGTGAAGCATCGTGACACTTGCAACGTGCGCTTACGACACGAGGGCTCAAAGAACGCAACTTTTCAACCTACGACTAGGTTGTTCCACCGCTCATTTTCGCTGAAATTTTAATACAAGCTCTGGTTAATTAATGTTTATCATAACAGAAAAGCATTAGACCGGCGTTTCCTCAAAGCTGTAGATATAACCATTTTAGTGATCGTGACATGCATTTTCTTTCATTTTTTAGGCTACTTCGCACACCAAAAGCATTCAATTTTTCCACAATAATTCAACTTTTACACGTTATTCTTTACCTTATACTCATGTTTCATATCTTATCTATGGGCTCAATATGGAAATGAAGGGAGAAACAACTCGTGTATTCCATTTTTTTGATGTTTTCTGAAAAACCGTATTTGCCACCCGATTTTCAACATTGCGTTACGTAACAGCAGAGGTAACGACGGTAAAAATTACCGGAAGTGAGCCAAGTTGCTGTCGTACTGGTAAGAATATGACCACTGGCTCACGCTTTCTTTGTTACGAACCACTAATCGAAATGATCACAACACAAAGCCTATGGCATAATAACATTCGGAATAGGTGTATGATCCCAGGCTTGAACCAGTAACCAATGGTTACTAACGTGCACTACGGCAGCGAACTCTGTTGGTTTCTGTTTGGCAAATCATAAATACGTCACGTGTGTTTTGGTCAAAATAGCAACAGTCTGTTTACCCCACCGACCTGTAGTAGCTTTACTGCTTTACACATCCTATAAGAGCTTAGCCGACTATTTTCTAACGTTAATACAAACCCCTTTTTTATTTTACTGATTGAAATTAAATTATTTGGATAGTAGTTTTAGTAAAATTCTATGATATCAAATCAACAATATACACGGAATCATTTTCTTATCTTAAGCTGAATTTATACTCGATCGCCGAGCAATGTGATTAATCGCTTTTGAAAAAGCGATTTGCAATCGCCGAATTTTGCGATGCATCGCCCGTCGCTTTTGCATTTATACTTATCACGGCGATAGCGATTGCAGACGACAATTAAAATATTCTAAATGCCACAAAATACATTTTTAAAACATCAGTTGCTGTCAATAATTATTGCTTTGAATTAATTCATCACCAAAAGTTAAAAATCGAGAAAGGTAAATTAATTAGCCAAATAATAGATCTAGTTGGTTGTATATGATTGGTTGACGCATTCACGTGTCAAGCGATATCGCTGGGAAGTTGAGATTTCTTCAACTTTCAAAAGCGACGTCGTTTTTGCCTCCGCGATTTGAATCGATTGATCGGCTTGACGCTCTGGAAATGTAAGTAAACATTGAGCATGCGTGAAAATCGCTTTTATGCAAAAGCGATCGAGTATAAATTCAGCTTTACTAGGGTTTGAACCAGTGCTTCTTTCTGCTGGCCATGGTGTATGGTGTTTATAACATGTAATTTTGGGCAGTAGTGGCGTTCAGAAGGGGGCGCAACACTAATTCAGCGCCCCATAGGAACACGTGCGAATTCGGCTTACTTCAAGCGCCATTTCTGGCGTCCCTGCAATACTAAAATATACATTTAGTATCAAATTAAAGCTCTGTTTCTGTAGATTCCAAAACTTCTTTCGCTATTTCTGCTATTTCGCGGTGCAAAAAATATACTAAATTCACCACTCACATTTCAAAGTCGGCAGATGTCCTAATCCGCCACAGAGCATTATTTTTGAGATTAAATGTCCGTTTTTTCTGCATGTAATCAATAAAGACACTTGTCGAATTCATATGAGCTGTTATTGAGTGATTTAAAGTTGACATGTCGGTAGTATGGTCGTTACAATCTCATATTCACTATGCAGTTAGGACGCGGGACTACTAATTCTTTACAAATGCATAGTCGCGCTAAAAGTCGATCGATACATGTTAAAATCAGCACAATTCAGAGATACACCTTTTTGCTATGAAATTTATTTTCTCGGTCATATATAAAGCAATATATTTTTTTCTTCAGTAATGTCAGTTAAAGACATAGTGCTTGGATATACATTTTTTTTAAATCCTGGTGTTAAAATTCAAGCATCATATTTTGTCTTTTAGTGTGATATTTTTGATTTTTATAGGCCTTTAATTCGCACGCGAGCTTTTTACGGAATTCATTTTTTAGCGTCTCAATCTAATATAGTTTGCTAAAGAAAGATATTTCCCACCTCTGTAAAGCACATCGTGTGGGTCTATATATTATAGTTTTGTCAGATTTCCGTTTTTATTTTACCCTTTTTCCCTTCATGCTCCGAAAATGTCCAACTCAGTACTTTATCTCGAGAGCAACCAGCAGAAATAATCGATATTTCAATTGTTGTCAACCCAGGTCCCTTTTCCATTGAAAACCAGGATTGCCTGACCAGCGATTTGGTAGCCCAAATCCCCAATTCTGGTAAATGAGGTGGATTTTGAAAATTTGCTCCCGTGATATAGCCTGCAATTTCAATTTATAGGGGCTATGGATTCCATGATTATGAAAACCATTTTGTCTGTTTGTTTGTTTGTTTGTTTGTTTGTTTATTTACCTAGGATGAGGTCCATGGGAAAATCCACTGTCCAAACCTAGAAAAATTCGCGTGTTATTAGAGGGATTTTAATTTTCTGTCCCTCAATCTCCAGGTGAATTTTGAATGACCCCCCCATCGCGGGTTGGCATTTTCATTACACCCTTCAGACTTGCGTTCGGGTTTGTGCAGGCCTATTTGTCATAATTTAGCGCTATAGGACCTACTTTCTAAATGTATAGCTATAATAGCCGTGCTATATAAATATTATAAGGTACCGGTATGTAATATTATGTGGCCTATGGGGGTGGGGTGGGTACTTAACACATTTTAACCATGACTTACAATGCAAGGCTCATTGTTGCCATAAATGATTTTTCCTTTAGGTCATTATAATAGGTTGTTATAAACTTCCATGTTTAACCTTGTATTGTTTTGGCTGCTTCATTATGACTTTCGGTGGGTTTAAGCAATTTCAAACAAACACAAACAAAATGCACTATACCGAAACACTAGGTAATTTCTTTGCTATATTGAAGTTCTGGCAAAACTGTATCCAGGCCGGGCACCTAGAGATATCGATCTACAATGCTAGTATTTCACGCGTGGATTTGAAATTTTTTCAGCTGGTAGTCAAAAATTATGGAATCAAAACGGAAATTCTGACAAAACTATGATATATCGCTCACGGTGATGTGCGTTAGAAAGTTGGGAAAAATCCTTCTTTAGCGAACTATATTACTTTGAAAAGCTAAAAGGTTGATTCAAAAAAAAAGGCTCGCGGGCAGAGTTGAAGCCTATCAAAATCGAAAATCTTACACTAAATGACTGAATTTCACGACTAAGTTTAACACTAAGATTTGAAAAAAAATACAGTATCAAGCATTACAATTTTTCCTGACATTTACTGAAAAAATGAAAATTATTGCTTTTCATTTGGCCGAGAAAAAAAAATTTACACTGAAAAGGTGTAACTCAAAATTGTGTTCATTTGAATACCAAATTCGATCGTTTGTATTGCCTTGTTAAATGACTGAGTGAGCCTTGCAGAACAATAACAATCGGTAGTCCCGCGTCCTAACTATATGCAGTTAGGACGCGGGACTCTGCCCGCGAGCCTTTTTTTGGATCAATCTTTTAGCTTTTCAAAGTAATATAGTTCGCTAAAGAAGGATTTTCCCAACTTTCTAACGCACATCACCGTGAGCGATATATCATAGTTTTGTAAGAATTTCCGTTTTGATTCCATAATTTTTGACTACCAGCTGAAAAATTTTCAAATCCACGCGTGAAATCTTAGGCTAATACTAGCATTGTGGATCGATATCTCTGGGTGCCCGGCCTGGATACAGTGTTGCCAGAAGTTAAATATAGCAAAGAAATTACCTAGTGTTTCAATTGTTATGAAGGTGACTGGGTATAGTGCCTTTTGTTTGTGTTTGTTTGAAATTGCTTAAACCCACCGAAAGTCATAACGAAGCAGCCAAAACAATACATGGTTAAACATGGAAGTTTATAACAACCTATTATAATGACCTAAAGGAAAAATCATTTATGGCAACAATGAGCCTTGCATTGTAAGTCATGGTTAAAATGTGTTGAGTACCCACCCCACCCCCATAGGCCTACATAATATTACATACCGGTACCTTATAATATTTATATATATAGCACGGCTATAGCTATAGCCTACATTTAGAAAGTAGGTCCTATAGCGCTAAATTATGACAAATAGGCCTACACAAACCCGAACGCAAGTCTGAAGGGTGTAATGAAAATGCCAACCCGCGATGGGGGGGGGTCATTCGAAATTCACCTGGAGATAGGAGGGACAGAAAATTAAAATCCCCTCTAATAACACGCGAATTCTTCTAGGTTTGGACAGTGGATTTTCCCATGGACCTCATCCTAGGTAAATAAACAAACAAACAGACAAAATGGTTTTCATAATCATGGAATCCATAGCCCCTATAAATTGAAATTGCAGGCTATCACGGGAGCAAATTTCCAAAATTCACCTCATTATTTTACCAGAATTGGGGATTTGGGCTACCAAATCGCTGGTCAGGCAATCCTGGTTTTCAATGGAAAAGGGACCTGGTTGACAACAATTGAAATATCGATTATTTCTGCTGGTTGTTCTGGAGATAAAGTACTGAGTTTGACATTTTCGGAGCATGAAGGGAAAAAGGGTAAAATAAAAACGGAAATTCTGACAAAACTATAATATACTAGCGGGATACCCGCGCTTCGCACGGGTCCCCGCTAGATGAGTAAATGGGAGCGATCACTAAAACGGAAGGAATTACTGAAAAGGTAGAATCATTGAAAGGTAAATTTTATTTTTCTAAACCTGTCCCTTCTTGCATTTCCATTTTCTTTTCAGTTTCTTCTGCACGGGCCTAGTTTCTTTCTATTAAAACAAAATGCTATTTAGCTTGTGATTTTCCGTTTCCATGTTATTTATCTATCTAGGCCTTACCCCATTCCCATTATTTTCTAAATCTATCCTTTCTTATACGTTTCCCTTTATAGCTTCATTTTTATTAGCTGCTTAGCTTGTGATTTCCCGTTTCCTTCAGTTGTTATTTATTTTTCTTATTTTTCCCGATTAGTTTCTAATTTTAACTTCTTTTTTTCCCTTAATTTTCCTGATTAAAATCTTTCTTTCCCTCTTTAGTTTGCTCCCGTTTCATTTAGTTACTGTAACCATAACCCGTATAATAAGCCACGGTTGTTTGATGGGATCATTTTTTAGTTTTTCAAACAAAACATCATGTACAACCAAATTTTAGGCTTAAACAGCTAAATGTGATAACATGCTAATGTTTACAGATGCTTTTGAGTCATTCTCAACTTTAATTTCCCCTCTTTTACAAAATTGTTCACTTTTATATTATATTTAGAGAAACCGAAATTAGTATCTGGACGTGGATATAGGCCGTTACTAAAGTAATGAAATCAATCGCGAGAAACGTGAACGCAAAAACGGTTCATAGGCCTTCCGGAAATAGTCATGTTCTCATAAAAATAGGCCTACATGCACGTGTTTGGTCTATAATTATTGGTCCGATGAGATGCACCTGTTAGTCACACTGTAATGCTTTTCCGATGCGCGGACTGTACTCCGCGCACACTATCGTTGATACTCCGCGATAGCGCACCGCGAGCACACGATAGTGCAGCGCGAGCACGCGATAGTGCACCGCGTGAACGCGAAACTCGGGGGACGCGAACGCGATAGCGCGCGGACAGAGGACGGACGGACACGCCGTAATTACTATTAAGATAGACCCACACGATGTGCTTTACAGAGGTGGGAAATATCTTTCTTTAGCAAACTATATTAGTTTGAGACGCTAAAAAATGAATTCCGTAAAAAGCTCACGGGCGAACTAAAGGCCTATAAAAATCAAAATATCACACTAAAAGACAAAATATGATGCTTGAATTTTAACACCAGGATTTTTAAAAAATGTATATCCAAGCACTATGTCTTTAACTGACATTACTGAAGAAAAAAAATATATTGCTTTATATTTGACCGAGAAAATAAATTTCATAGCAAAAAGGTGTATCTCTGAATTGGGCTGATTTTAACATGTATCGATCGACTTTTAGCGCGACTATGCATTTCTAAAGAATTGGTAGTCCCGCGTCCTAACTGTATGGACTGTATTAGCCGAATTTCGTTGTTACATAAAATGCGTAGGCCTACCGTAGTGATTTAGTATGGCGTCCTCTGAAGGTTTTCACAGAATGTCCCCTATAATAACCCCTACATGACCTTTGACCCCTAGGTGTGACAACTTGTAAAGAGCTTGGGTCACCGGTTCTTATGGCTACACTGTAAAAACAATGTTTAGAAAGTGGTGACAAGAATGTGTTTAGAAACGTTATGTTTAGAAATTAAACACCATCATTGACCAATGTTGAGAAATTTGACACATGATGTATAGCTTTTAAACATGTTTACAAAATGGTGGGAAAAATTGTGTTTAGAAAAGTGTTTAATCGCTAAACACTGTTTTTACAAATATTAAGCTTTTACCACTACGCCGAAAAGAAGACCCACATTAAGAATAATATCATTTGACCTGTTTGGCCATATTTTGTGAGTTAAAGAAAGTAGACAAAGTATAAGATTAATAATTTGTGATGCTTTTGGCGAAATGTAAAAAGAAAATTCTCAAAATAAAAATATTTTGACATTGATTCGCGATGTTATAAAGCCCGCCGATAAGCAAAAGGTAAGGTAAGCAAAACAACACAACAAGATGGATCAAAGGAGCAATTAGCGACAAGCTAGTAAAACGAAATGAGGAGCCTACCAACTTTCACACCTATACCAGAGATGTATCGTTCGAGTCCGGACTCGGACTCGAGTCAGACTCGAGTCCACTTTTGTTGGACTCGGACTTGGCTCGGACTCGGACACAAAAGACTCAGCTCGGCTCGGACTCGGACACAAAGGACTCGGACTCGAAGCCGAGTCCGGTCCGAATCCAGTCCAATATTAAATCCATGTAAAATGTGAATTGATTATCTAAAAATGTCAAAATAGATCTCAAATAAAATGTTGACTTCACTTATTTGGCCATTTGGGGGGGGGACTGTCAAATCTGTGATCTGTCATGTATCCTAAATACCCACCAAATTATTTAGATTTATAGCAGAATCATATTTTCATCATTAATGAAATGATTGATAATTAATTAAATGCATAAGTTTATTAAATATTTGGACTATATGAAATATCTAAGACTTTTTTCATGGAACTTTCTAATCCATTAAACTCTTGAAAGAGATATAAACATGTAGACTGGAACATACATCTCAGCTCCCACTCAGTAAACTGGTCTGTATGTGTGGTCACTACTCACTGCACATTTGTCTGGGACATTTGTTTTTTGTCCAATTTTGAAAAGATGTTTAGAATTAATATCAAACAACCAAATTTTTCTGAAAAGGTGAATTTCTGTTAAGTATTATTATTATTATTATTATTATTATTATTATGATGATGATGATAACGATAACGATGATGATGTTATTTTTCTATAATGTATTTAAATACATTGCCCTTCATTTACATGTATGCATGTATGCTGCACCACAGATCCTGTGAGTTTACATGTAGTGTGTCACACACACACAAATACCCTCACATGAATGCTGCCAGCCTGTCCCTGTCTGATACATGGTAGTTTTTACCTTTAGGAGTATTTAAGTGAAGTGTGTACATACTGTTGGTTGGTTGAATCTTTGAAATGTCAACTGTGTGGGGTGGGGTGGGTGGGGTTTAGTAGGGTGGGTGCATGTGTATATGGGGAGCGGTGTGTCATGTGTGTGGTGTGGCGGCCTTGGACCAACTGCCTTCTTTTTCTACAAATGCTGTAAAATTATGCGGAAACTTTCAAATTGTCTTTTTTCAGCAAATTTGTATTGTAAACAAAAATATAAAATTTTGTTACATTTTTTGGAAATGTTCCACCTGATGACCAAGATTTTCAAAATGTTACACCAAATGACCCCCTTCTTTCAAAATTTTATGCCCAGTTACCCCTTTTTTCATTTTGTTATACCCAATGACCCATATTTATACAAATGGCTCCTACTAAGCAATGGCAGTAGGGTGATACCTACCACATTAAAGTTGAATGACCCCCCTCCCCCCACCTCCGGGCATGGACTCTGACCGAGTCCGGACTCGAGTCCGGACTCGGTCTTATTTTTGTTGGACTCGGACTTGGCTCGGACTCGGCACCCCTAGACTTGGACTCGAGTCCGGACTCGGACACAAAAGGACTCGGACTTGGCTCGGACTCGGATACAACTGGACTCGGCTCGGCTCGGACTCGGACGAGCTGGACTCGGGTACAAGTCTGACCTATACGACCCTGTGACTTGGACACAACACAGCACTTCAAAACAGCAACACTGCTGACGAAATCAACCGATAGTTGAAACGTGCAGAACGTAAGTTTTTACTGGTCTTGATAATTATGATAAAAATATATCTTGATGTTCTGGGTAAACTACAAGAATCTCAGACTCTTATTATAATGATTTTCTTAGCGTCCAACTTTGCTAGTTTACTGTTATTTGTCAAACTACCACAAATTCGCCAGAACAACAAAGTGAGGGTGTATGTAAAGCTCAGCCCAACCAATCAGATTTCTCTCTTTTTCAGCGCATGCGTAAATGTTATGATGATGTCCTAAATGTAATTAGTGAAAAAATCAATTGTCACAAGTTGGCAGTATTCACGTTTTACACTTATGCCTGCCTCATATTTTCGAGGTTAACGCAACAATTGAACGAACTTCAGTCAAAGTTCATGTTTTGTATTTTTAATGCTTCATTGCTCTGCAATCTTCTATACTGAATTGTGTGTGTTATGTATTTGATTACACACAGAGCCTGAGGTCACAAGGCTTTTATTTAAAATTCAGCGCACAGTACGTTCTCACTGAGAAGAACAAGTTTTAAAAACGTAGCAACTATATACGACAGGGTCCTATCTAGATTGTCCCAAAACGATTTCAACACTCTCAGATGCCGAATAATTTTAAGAAAAAACAGTGAAACCTAAAACTGTACTGTAAGGCTGCGATCACATAGACGTACACGATATACGGTATTCGCTATATACTATTTACGCTCAAAAGACATGAAGAAGTTGCAAACATTACAGAACAGGGCGGCAAGAATTGTCTTCAGATCCAACAGAAGGGAACCATCCGCGCCACTCCTCAGAGAGCTCCACTGGTTACCAGTTAATGCCCGGATTATATTCAAACTCATGCTATTCGCTTTCAAAAGCTTTAACGAACATCTTCCAGCTTACTTGGCCGACCTCCTTATTCAGTACATCCCGCGCAGATCTAATTTAAGATCAGGTGACGACGCACATCTTCTCAACATCCCTCGTACCAGCCGGGCTGCTGGTGACAAAGCTTTCCATGCAGCTGCTCCGCGTCTCTGGAACCATCTTCCTGCTCATATTCGTCAATGTAACACCATACAAAGTTTCAAGAAATCTCTCAAATTTCACCTATTTCCAAAATACTGAGTTCTCCGCCTTGCGTAGTTTCCTGGTTTTCTCGTTATGTTTTTAATAATGTATATTTTGCTTCACTGTATGAGTGTTTTATGATTGTAACGTAAGATGGTAGAGTAAGATTTTAGATTAAGATAGTATCATTAAGTCATTTCTTGTACAGCGCTTTGACCTGTTTGATAAGGCGCTTAATAAGTGTCATTTTATTATTTTATTATTATTATTCGATCAGGCTCACAAGTTCACATTAGGCTGCGTTCACATAGAAGTATACTATTCGGGTATACGGTGCACGTTTTGCAAGTGCACGCGTATACACCTATCCGACTTCGCCATTACTGCGGTGTCCCCGATGTAAAACTGCGGTGTCCCGAGGTCGGGGGTTCCATCCATTATTTATTTTGTGCTATGTAGTATTGTACCCGGGAATTGTACACAACAGTGATATTCAATACACAATCATGAGTATTGAATTACGAATTAAATCTCCCGCTCTGGTACATCTGTGTTGCCGTCAATAGAGGGCCAAATACAGTAAACGCTTCTCGGATTGGTGTATAGCTTAAAATCGAGCAAGGCAATTTCATAGTACCGGGTCACATAAGGCTACGATCGCATAGAAGTATACTATTCGGGTATACGATGCACGTTTTGCAGATGCACGCGTATAGCTTAAATCGAGCAAGGTAATTTCATAGTACCGGGTCACATAAGAGCTATTCGAAAAGGCCGTATACCTGCGTATAATATAGTATAGTGGGAATCGTGCGTGTTCGATTTTAGTGCAACATATACCGTCCTAATTTTAAAAACCTAAACCATATGTGGGCAAATTAATTTTTTTAATAGATGCACTATCTAATTCTGCACATTATGATACCTCATTGAATGCAATGTGACCTCAAGAAGTAAAGTTACAAGCATTTGATAAGACGAAGAAAATGGGTAAACTGACATACTCGCCATTCGCTATACGAAATACGCTCATTCGATCAGGCTGAGTTCACATAGTATACTCCTATATGAGCTCAGCCTGATCGAATGAGCGTATTTGGTATAGCGAATACCGTATACCGTATACAGTATTACTTCTATGTGATCGCAGCCTAAAGAGGACCCGAAAGGGGAATAACCACGCTTTAATGTAAGCGGGCTCACAAGTATTGCACAACCCCTTATTGTTCAAGGTCCTATCAAACATACCCTATTGACTGATTTTTGACATTTTTAAAACTACATTGCTTGCCCGTGAAACTACCTCTTTCTACCTTTTCTGAGTATGATATTTTAGGTTAAGTTTCAGGTATATTATTAATACACTCAAATGGCAGTCAAAATGGCTGAATTACTTGGTGAATTACAATCAATAGACAAATAATAATAAAACACATAAAAATATCATTATTAAAAGTACAATAAAAAATGTCAGGTCAAATTCAATATATAGTTGTAGCTCATTCATGCTCAACCGTACTCAACTCAACACCATATCTCAAACACACCCCTGCACACACCCCACACCCTCCCTTACCCTTACACACCCACCAACATCCTCTGATGCACTCCCATACTTATCATTGCACAAAAAGTCAACCATTAAAATATAATTAAATTACAATATGTGCTTGCTTACTTGCTTAAGATGAGTGGTGTCCTCGAACTACAACAGCACGCCAAACCCTTCTGTCCTGCATGGCCGTTCCCAAATCCATAACATCCAGTCCAGTGTCCTGTTTCAGTACATCCACGTATGTTAGAGGGGGTCTACCAGGTTTTCTGTTTCCATGTTTTGCCCGGATGTTTTGGTGTCCAATGGATCAGCTTAGCTACAGGTTCATTTTTGCTTCTGTATGCGTGCCCAGCGAAACAATATGTGACAACATAATAAAAGATATGATAATAATTATGACAGGAGAGGGAATTGCACTTGAGGACTTGAAATAACCAATCACACCATACCAGCCCCCCTCCTATCCATCCATCCGCACAATAAACATGATAAAATGGTTAAACCAAATCACTAGATGGACAGGAGAACACTAAGCCTGATCAGGAGGTCAGCCATGTATGGAACTGGGCTTTTTTAATTTTTTGGTTTTTCACCTGTAACTCTTGACTTTAGGGGGCTTTTTTAAGGGATCCAAAATGAGCGTTTATTGCGTTTCGACAGTATTTTTTGTGGGACATGAGAGCACCGCAGACCTATCGAATTGCATTCTGAATACGAAGCATGTCTTTCTGATATCAAATAATTTTAATTTTTTGAAAATCACGATATAATACAAATTTTATGACAAATTATAAAAATTTGATATTTTTAAAATTGTTGATATATAACAGTCCTCGAAGTAAATTATATAAATCTAATGATATATTCTTAAAGTGTATGTAGCAGGAGGAAAAGCCGACGGTCAATTGAAAATTTTGACCTTTCATATTGAAGATACGGATTTTTTCCCCAAAAGACCTAATTTTTTTTTTTGGTGTTTTGGGAAAAAAAATCCATATCTTCAATACGAAAGGTCAAAATTTTCAATTGATCGTCGGCTTTTCATCCCACCTACATACACTTTAAGTATAAATCATCAGATTTATCAAGTTTACTTCAAGTACTGTTAAATATCAAAAATATCAATTTTTAATGAACGTTTGGACAGTATAGAGCATATCAGACATATCGAATTGCATTCTGAATACGAAGAATGTCATTCTGATATCAAATAATTTTGATTTTTTAAAATTCGCAATTTAATACACATTTTTATGGCAAATCATTAAAAATTGATATTTTGATATTTAACAGTACTCGAAGTAAACTTTATAAATCTGATGATTTATACTTAACGTGTATGTAGGTGGGAGGAAAAGCCGACGGTCAATTGAAAATTTTGACCTTTCATATTGAAGATATAGATTTTTTTCCCAAAACACCAACAAATATTAGGTCTTTTTGGGAACAAAATCCATATCTTCAATATGAAAGGTCAAAATTTTCAATTGATCGTCGGCTTTTCCTCCCAGCTACATACACTTTAAGAATATATCATTAGATTTCTAAAATTTACTTCGAGGACTGTTATATATCAAAATGTGAAAAATATCAAATTTTTATAATTTGTCATAAAATTTGTATTATATCGTGATTTTCAAAAATTAAAATTATTTGATATCAGAAAAGACATGCTTCGTATTCAGAATGCAATTCGATACGTCTGAGGTGCTCTCATGTTCCATAAAAAATACTGTCGAAACGCTAAAAACACTCATTCCAGATCCCTTAAGGTATGTTTTTTAAATCGTTTTACGGGGGCCCATTTTAACATGTATAAGGTCTATTGCCTTTACTTTCTTAGGCCCGTAAAAATGACTCAAGGCCAAAATTACCTTTTACACAAATACACAACAATATTAACACCATAATGAAAACATACAGACTGATATCTACTGTAGACAACACCATAATGACAACATTCAGACTGCTTTCTAGTGAAGATAACACCATAATGACAACATACAGACTGATATCTACTGAAGATGGCACCATAATGACAACATACAGACTGTTATCTACTGAAAATAGCACCATAATGACAACATACAGGCTGATATCTACTGAAGATAGCACCATAATGACAACATACAGACTCCTATCTACTGAAGATAGCACCATAATGACAACATACAGACTGCTATCTACTGAAGACAACACCATCATTACTCGTTGATGGTCGATAAACGTCCCAATAAATCGGACTCATATACACATGTCAGCTACACATGGCAGCTATTGCACTTACCCACTTGGGCACTCAACAGTCGATGTCCCAACTCCAAGATCAACAACTAATCTAATCATATTCAGTAACTCTATTTGTAAAAGGATTAATTCTAGGAAAAACATGAAACGATAGCTAAGAGTAGCTTGATGACGTAGCTCCCAGTTGCTGATTGGTGCTGGGTTTACTGTACTGGTGATACTGGTGTTGATACAGTAGCTCCCAATTGCTTGTTGGTACTGGGGTATCTATCTACTGCTGGTATTGGTGATGATAAAGTAGCTACCAACTTATTGTTGCTCGGTTTAGCTATCTACTGCTGATATTGGCGTTGATGAAGTAACTTCCTATTGCTGATAGGTGTTGATGAAGCAGCTTTCTATTGAAGTAAATGTTCATTGGCGCTAAGGTAGCCATCTACTGCTAATATTGGTGTTGACGAAGTAGCTACCAATTGCTGCTTGTTGCTGTGTTAGCCATCTACTGCTGACATTGGTGTTGATGAAGTAGCTTCCTTTTGCTGATTGTGTTGATGAAGTAGCTTTCAATTGTTCACTGGCAATAAGGTAGCTACCTACTGCTGATATTGGTGTTGATGAATAAGCTTTCAATTGTTCATTGGCTCTAATGTAGCCATCTACTGCTGATATTGGTCTTGAAGAAGTAGCTTCGTATTGCTGATTGCTGCTGGGTTAACTATCTACTGCTGATATTGGTGTTGATGAAGTAGCTTCCAATTGCTGATTGTTGTTGATTCAGATGTCCCATGGGATGTTCTATCCAACTATCATAACAAGACACCTGGTCATTTTTGTCAAAGAAATTCTTGCTATCTCTTGGACCATAATGTGAGGCCGTCGTAGGTCGTACGGGACTCAAACTCGGTGGGTGGGTGTAGTTCTGTCCTGGCAAGAAGAAGTTTATGTTCGTTAAGTCATCCGACCCAGGGCCCCTCCAAGGGGTCATTTGAGGTCAAATGACTAAAACTGCCATATGGGCATGAAACTAGGTCCTACGGGACTCAAACTCGGTGAGTGGGTGTAGTTCTGTCCTGGCAAGAAGATGTTCATGTTCGTTAAGTCATCCGACCCCAGGGCCCCCCCAGGGGTCATTTGAGGTAAAATGACTAAAAACTGTCATATGGGCATGAAACTAGGTCGTACGGGGCTCAAACTCGGTGGGTGGGTGTAGTTCTGTCCTGTCAAGAAGATGTTTATGTTCGTTTTAAAGTCATCTGACACCGGGGTCCGCTCCCAGGGGTCATCTGAGGTCAAATTACTAAAAAGTGTCGTATGGGCATGAAACTTGGTGGGTACAGTCAACATTTAAAACAACATTTTTGAAGGTCATTTTGGGGTCATCCAAGGTCACCACGGGTCATCTGAGGTCAAATTAGTAAAAACTCATATATGGGCATGAAACTTGGTGGGTACAGTCAACATTTAGAGTTATAAGTTTAGATCATTTTGGGGTCATCCAAGGTCATCCAGGGGTCATCTGAGGTCAAATTACTAAAACTGTCGTATGGGCATGAAACTTGGTGGGTACAGTCAACATTTAGAGCCAAATTTTTGGAAGGTCATTTTGGGGTCGCCAGGGGTCATCTGAGGTCAAATTAGTAAAAACTGTCATATGGACATGTCACCATCAGCCTGGTAATCGCGCCCAGCCGAGAACCGCCAAATGTGGTAACCGCCTAGTCTATTTTAAAACTGATGCATCAATGACTATGTTCATCATGTCATTATTGTATCATTCTCACATACATTAGGAAATGAATTTGGAGAATAGAGGCCTTGCATGTGACATATCATCCCGTAAATATGGCGGACTACTCAAATGCATTCAACAAAAGCATGATTGCAATCAAATAGGTTGATGACAACATTTGATTGAATGGACTGCACTCCGCCATAACTACGGTGAAGGACACCGGCTCAAATCCTTTGTTTGGAGCCAATCGATAATTTCATGCAGGGCCTCTATACTTTCTGTTAATAAAATACTATGCTGACCTCACACTCCAGTAATTTCAGATCATTGAGCTCAGTAATACATCAAAGAATGTCTTCCAATTCATGAAAACAAATAGATAATCTGCATATCGGATTAAAAGCGTGAGGCATTTCAATTGCAAGGCCCATTACTTATACACCAACAACAACATAGGCCTACAAGTGTATATAATGTAGCATGTGCACACATTATCATGTTGTGGATGGTGAATCAAGCTGCAGTGCCTACCCATTCCCAAATAAATGCAGTGACCAACCGGTGTTCACTCATGATTGACGTACTGATCATTATGTATGATTTAAACTCATAGGTTTTGGCAATTTGGGAGGGGTGGGTTCAAAATGACCCCATAGGATTATACGGGGTAAAAATTTCAAATTGCTCAAATACCCTTTCAAATATATCAAATTATTTAAATAAATAAATGAATGAATGAATGAATGAATGAATGAATGAATGAATGAATGAATGAATGAATAAATAAATAAATAAATGAAAAAAAATTGAACAAATTGTAGCGTAGCATTAAAATCATAATAACCATTGCTGGCAGGCGGATTCGAACCAACGATATTGACATTACCAGTCTGATGCTCTAACACTGAGCTATGCCATCATCTAGTAATAAGGGTCGAGTTTTTAGCATATACAGTGTTTGTCTGTGAAAATGCCGCCTTGTGAAATAAATAAATATAAAGTCTCAATTTTTAATTTAAATTTATTTGATAATTTTCTAACCTATATTTTCTTTAGAGCAGGGACAAATATTTCCCCTTTTATCCAATTTTGCCGCTAAATAAGAATCTACTTCTTTTATTACTGATTTAATTCCGCGATTTGTTCCATTCAGCAATATCAAAGATTAATGTCAAGCATCTCACGACAGATATTTAGTTGGCTTAGTGGTTTTGCACAGTGCTTTTTAACCGGGAGGTACCGAGATCGATTCCCACCTCTGCCTGCAATTTTTTTCAAGACTGGGAAATAATAACCTGACATTCGCCGCTGACATTCGTACTGCAGAAGCGGAGTTGTAACTTGTTAAACTTTGCTCCTTCCGTAAAAGGGTACATTATTTTGGCACTACATTATTTCTTTTTTTTCCACATTGCTGGTAGGCCCCTATTAAATATCAAATGGTCATAATTGGCGGTCACTTCAAATCATCGCCAACTGAACGAGGTTCAGGAATGTCCTCTCATTGTTAATTGTTGGTTAATCCACCACTTGAACAGGACTTAACCAAAGCAAACAAAGACTTAAGCTTTTTTACGAATGCTATACATAAGTATAAGCTTATTATCCTCTTCAACAATAGGATTAAAGATTGGTGCTTGACTGGAAATACGTGCTAGTGTCATTGGTTATTGTTAAAAGGCAATAAGGTGTGTAATTGCAATATTTCCTCTGAATAGGAAAGACTCTCTACATCGAACCATGGATGCTGGTGGTTCGAATTAAGCCCGATCCTGACTCCACTTCGCAGCGGTATGCGATGCTGCGATGCTTTTCAAACATCTCAGCATCCCGCGATGAAATTAAAATGTACAGGTGGAGTCAGTATCGGGCTTTAGGAATAAAAACCCAATTCGAAATGATGCGCTTGAGAATTCAACAATATAAATAATGGTAGCTCTATTATAATACACATTAATGATAAAATTCCAAAATATAATACGTTTTCTGTCTTTGCTTGTCACGTGGTAGCGATTATATTTTTAAATAAGTTTCAAATGAATAACAACAAGACAAGTGGCCGAGTGGTCTAAGGCGCTAGGCTCATCAGTACTAAGCGTTGCGCCGTGAGTTCGAACCCCGCCTCTGCCAAACTTTAAAAGAAGTAAATTAAAATTTGACTTTTTTTAATTTCATATTTGGGAAATGTGACTGGGAGAATTTATGTATGGTGTGGAGTGGTGTGATAGGGCATGTACTTTAACTGGCTGGCGCGGTCCGGTGACTAAGTCTTTATTGGGCGTTTTATCGGCAGTCAACGAGTAATGATAATGACAACATACAGACTGATATCTACTGAGGATAGCATCATAATGACAACATACAGGCTGATATCTACTGAAGATAACACCATAATGACAACATACAGACTCCTATCTACTGAACATAACATAATGACAACATACAGACTACGATCTATTAAAAATAATATCATAATGGCAACATACAGACTGCTATCTACTGAAGATAACACCAGTGATTACATACAGACCGCTATCTACTGAAGGTAACACCATAATGACAACATGCAGACTCCTATCTACTGAAGATAACACTATAATGACAACATACAGACTGCGATCTAACATACAGACTCCTATCTACTGAAGATAACACCACAATGACAACAAACATACTGCTATCTACTGAAGGTAACACCATAATGACAACATGCAGACTCCTATCTACTGAAGATAACACCACAATGACAACAAACAGACTGCCATCTACTGAAGATAACACAATCATGACAACATACAGACTGCTGTCTACTGAAGATAACACCATAATGACAACATACAAACTGCGATCTACTGAAGATAACACCACAATGGCAACAAACAGACTCCTATCTACTGAAGATAACACCATACTGGCAACATACAGATTGCTATCTACTGAAGCTAGCACAATAATGACAACATACAGACTGCTATCTACTGAAGACAACACCATAATGACAACATACAGACTGATATCTACTGAAGATAGCACCATAATGACAACATACAGGCTGATATCTACTGAAGCTAACACCATAATGACAACATACAGACTCCTATCTACTGAACATAACATAATGACAACATACAGACTACGATCTACTAAAAATAATATCATAATGGCAACATGCAGACTCCTATCTACTGAAGATAACATCATTCATTAATTCATTCATTAAAGGTTTATTACACAATTGTCATAGCAGTATAAAAACTGAAATGCAACAATTTTACAAAAGTATACACATATAAAATATTAAAATACATAGGTATAAATGCTAAAATACAATGTACATATAAATACAGCAAAAACATGAAGAAAAAAGCAAATTACATAGTAAAACATCCACACATTCATTTTCACCCATTCATCCACATGTACACCCCACACACACCCCTGCATCCCATATCCACTCATAAACTATCACTACCACAAGATCACACCCACTGACCTTACACACCACTTATTCAAACTCTTTCTCTACTCATGCACTAGTGACTACATACTCAAACTCCTTCTCGGCACACACATACTTTCATAAATGAATTACATAGCATATTAAGATCATATTAAATGACAAAAAATGAATGAGAGAAACAGAAAATATATTGCACATAATAATGTTTATAAAATTTGGTGGAGATGGGAGTGAAAATGCCAATAGCCCTTTAAAATAATAAAAAAGCTAAAAACTAGGAGTCTTTTTATTCCACATATTGGCCATGTACACCAGAGGGCTTTTCTGACAACGCAATTTTCTACACCTTGGTACCGACAATTGGTCAGAATTTCTTAAAACTCTGCCATGAATGGTGCTCTTCTTTGGCGGTACCCAACTATGGAAACGCTCAGATTTGAAAAGCGAGTTGAAAAACTTCAAACATTGTTGCTCACGTCTCTCATACATGGATGGCAACTTACAAAGCTCGAGTGCCTCATCATAGGTTGTATACTGCTTGCCAACAATGATCCTACATGCTCTCTTCTGGATTCGTTCCAAAGCGGCACTTTCGTTGATGGTCAGACCAGGGTGCCACACAGGGCAGCATACTCAGCTAATGGGCGTACGAACCCAGAAAAGATAGTAATAAGATCATCTGTTGGCAAGTTGAAGCGTTTGAGAAGTTTAAGCATATACAGTCTACCATTTGCCTTTTTTAGCACTTCAGTAACATGGTTACCCCATTTCAGATCAGAACTTACATGGACACCAAGTATTTTTGCAGCTGAGACAGACTGAAGGGGAACATTAGCAATCATAAGTGGTTGGTCAACTGGGTTGTTTCTCAAGAATGACACTTTCATAGAAGCACACTTTAAAGGGTTAAGCTTCATGTGGTTTTGCACCGCCCAATCCTGGAATTTGTCAAGATGAGTCTGCATGTTAGATGCATCATTACGTGCTCTCGTCTCAACCAAAGTTAAATCATCGACATATTTCAATCGTAATGGAATTGTCCATAGCGGCATCATTAACTACGGTGACAAAACCAAGTGGGCCAATGCGTGTGCCTTGAGGCACACCACCTTTCAACTTAACCCAATCACTATTTTGACCACGGTACCTAACACTCTGTTCTCTACCATCAAGAAAACTGGCAATCCATGTCACTACTGAGGGACGTATACCAAGGGATATAAATTTATGGATGAGCACATTGTGGTTTACTAAATCGAAAGCTTTGCTGAAATCAGTGATAACAACCGAGCTCAAGTGACCGGGTTTGTCAGAATTCATGATCAGAGTATCCATTAATTTCACCAGATAATGTGTGGTGGAAACACCTTTGCGGTTCCCGTATTGATTGGGATCAATAGATTTCTCTAAGTCCTCTAACAACCACTTTGCCATAAAACCCTCTGCAACTTTGGCAAAGTGGTCAGTTAGAGAGACTGGTCTCAGTTTATCCCAAGTAGCGGGTTTAGACTTTGGAATCGGGACTACAACAGCCCTCTTCCACTGGGGTGGTACTGAACCTTCAAAGTATGATTGATTGAGGATTTCGGCCAGGGGTTTACTAAGTTCATAGGAGAACTCTCTAATGAGCCTGGCAGAAATACCGTCTGGACCACCGGCTTTTCCAATTTTTATTTTCTTCAGCATTTCATAAACCTCGTAGTCATGAACAGTAGGGCATGGGTTTGGATCTGGTCGATAAGCAGGAAGCTTAGCGGTATCAAGCACATCAAGGTCATTAGAAACTGATGCAAAGATGTTGTTGATGCTGTTCGCAACGGCTTCAAAGTCATTAGCATCAACACCTGGAGGGGGCTGAATGGTTGACTCAGAGTTGCTCAAATTTGCCATGACCTTGATTTGCTTGTACCACTCAGCTGGATTTGCTTTTTTTGTCGCTGAACCCTGGTTTTATAGTGCTCTTTCTTTGCCTTTGCAATTTCACGACTAATTTTATTTCGCAAACGTTTCCATTTTCGCGACCTATGCTCACGGTGGAAAACCTGTTGTCTCTCATCTATGAGGCGTTTTATGTAACTAGTCATCCACGGTTTATCAGCGCTGTGCACTTTCATGGTTTTAATTGGAAAGTATCTATCAATGCCTTCCTGAAGGGTGGTATAAAAGGCATTACATTTTTCCACTGCACTTGTTTTTTCATACACTTCAGACCAGTTACGCTCTCCAATCCAAATTCCAAACTCTCTCATATTTGAATCTTTCATCGGTCTTACAACGAATCTTTCATCGGTCTGATAACACTATAATGACAACATACAGACTGCGATCTAACATACAGACTCCTATCTACTGAAGATAACACCACAATGACAACAAACATACTGCTATCTACTGAAGGTAACACCATAATGACAACATGCAGACTCCTATCTACTGAAGATAACACCACAATGACAACAAACAGACTGCCATCTACTGAAGATAACACCATCATGACAACATACAGACTGCTGTCTACTGAAGATAACACCATAATGACAACATACAGACTGCGATCTACTGAAGATAACACCACAATGGCAACAAACAGACTCCTATCTACTGAAGATAACACCATACTGGCAACATACAGATTGCTATCTACTGAAGATAGCACCATAATGACAACATAGAGACTGCTATCTACTGAAGATAGAACCATAATGACAATATACAGACTGATATCTACTGAAGATAACACCATAATGACAACATACAGACTGCGATCTACTGAAGATAACACCACAATGGCAACAAACAGACTCCTATCTACTGAAGATAACACCATACTGGCAACATACAGACTGCTATCTACTGAAGATAACACCATACTGGCAACATACAGAATGCTATCTTCTGAAGATTACACCATACTGGCAACATACAGAATGTTATCTACTGAAGATAGCACCATAATGACAACATACAGACTGCTATCTACTGAAGATAACACCATAATGACAACATACAGACTGCTATCTACTGAACCATAATGACAATATAAATATACAGACTGCTATCTACTGAAGATTACACCATAATGACAACATACAGAATGCTATCTTCTGAAGATTACATCATAATGACAACATTTATACATATTGCTATGGGCCACTTACGCCTACCACCATGCTTTGTACTATGGATGTTTCAGCCCTGAACACTAATATCCCGGCAAAAGAGGGTAAAGATGCATGTCGTTCTTTTCTTGAACCCACGAATTCTTCAGACCAACTTGATGTTATGGATAAACTACATGACCTAGTGAATTTATTCCAAAAACAATGGTCTTAATACCAATAATAAATAGCTGATGGTCCGAATCTCTCTTAATATAATGACTTTCTTAGCGTCCAACTTTGCTAGTTTTCAGTTATTTGCCAAACTACCACAAATTCACCAGAACAACAAATTGAGGGTGTGTGTGTACGCTCAGCCCAACCAATCAGATTTCTCTCTATTTCAGCGCATGCGTAAATGTTATGATGATGGCCTAAATGTAATTAGTGAAAAAATCAAATTGTCACAAGTTGGCAGTATTCACGTTTTACACGTATATCTGCCTCATATTTTCAAGGTTAACGCTACAATTGAACGAACTTCAGTCAAAGTTCATGTTTTTGTATTGTTAATGCTTCATTGATCTGCAATTTACAATTATACTGATTTGTACGTGCTGTGTATGCCAACACTCACTCAGAGAGCCCAACGGTTACTCATTTCAAATATAAAGCCCTTTTGTTTATGCTGCTTCTTCCTAACAAGATATAATTGGTGCAAAACACCCATCGCAATAATAGCGTCCATACCAGAAACCGAAAGTATATTCTATAAATTGGTAGACTGTCTGTCAATGGAAAAACCCCAAATATAGTAACTTCACAAAATTCGTGGCACACCTCATCTGGATCGTGTGATTGATTGTTAGAGTGCCACCACCTTTCCTCACCGTTCCGTCGAATCTTGACAAGTGACGGCTTTTTCAGGCTTTACATGACTAACAGGAATGTTAGTTCTCTATCTTCCACAGTTTTTATTAATATAAAGGTTATTAAATCATAACTATTTTATATTTTGTTTATGTCATATGTTCATGTCTAAGATAATTGCACGAAGACCGATTTAATTTCAGTCAAACAAATGATTGCTCATCGTTCACTGCTTCAATTCAGTAATATCTACTGTGTTCATACCAGAAACTATATCAAATAGCACCGCGGTCCCGCGATGCCAAAACAGCTAGGTTGTTTTCATTAGGTCTCTTGCTTCTGGAAAGGCTGAAATTGTGTTTACCACCATCCCATGCCAGCTCGAGGCAGGGTTTACTTTGTACAATCTTCCAGCAAGTTACCCCCACCCCACCCCCCTTTTTCTTTCTTTTTCATGATAGTGGCAGCGTTATGGGTGGGACACTCCGCAAAACTTGGGCTTTGCATCTCTTCCCCTCCCTTAGTCAACTAGTTGTCCACAGTACCGCCGGTAAGAAGGTGCTTTACCCCCGGGCCCGTGGTCTTTTGGGGCCCGTAAAAAAATCAAAGAATAGAGGCATAACAGGGACAGTAAAATGTAACAAAGAAAATATTCCTTAATGCTGATTAATGTAAAAGCAAAGACAAGATAAATTAATCACCATTAATGTAATTTTTTCTTTGCTTTTACGAGCCCATTAAGGTATCATTTATACGTTTTTACAGTCCTACTAAGGTTTTGATTCTATGCCTTTTACGAGCCCATTAAGATTTGTTTTTTTTAATCGTTTTACGTTATAACATGTATAAGGTCTATTGTTTTTACTTTCTTAGGCCCGTAAAAAGCAAAAATAAACGGGTCCGTAACTTAAAGCAAAGTAAAGAAACATGAATTAAAAAGTGTTACGAGCCTTAATGACTCAAGGCCAATATCACCTTTTACCCAAATTCACAACAATATTAATACCATAATGACAACATACAGACTGCTATCTATTGAAGATGGCACGATAATGACAACATGCAGACTGCTATCTACTGAGGATAACACCATAATGACAACATACAGACTGCCATCTACTGAAGGTAACACCATAATGACAACAGACAGACTGCTATCTACTGAAGATAACACCATAATGACAACATACAGACTGCCATCTACTGAAGGTAACACCATAATGACAACATACAGGCTGATATATACTGAAGATAACACCATAATGACAACATACAGACTGCCATCTACTGAAGGTAACACCATAATGACAACATGCAGACTCCTATCTACTGAAGATAACACCATAATGACAACATACAGACTGCCATCTACTGAAGGTAACACCATAATGACAACATGCAGACTCCTATCTACTGAAGATAACACCATAATGACAACATACAGACTGCCATCTACTGAAGGTAACACCATTATGACAACATGCAGACTGCTATCTACTGAAGATAACACCACAATGGCAACAAACAGACTCCTATCTACTGAAGATAACACCATACTGGCAACATACAGATTGCTATCTACTGAAGCTAGCACAATAATGACAACATACAGACTGCTATCTACTGAAGACAACACCATAATGACAACATACAGACTGATATCTACTGAAGATAGCACCATAATGACAACATACAGGCTGATATCTACTGAAGCTAACACCATAATGACAACATACAGACTGCTATCTATTGAAGATGGCACGATAATGACAACATGCAGACTGCTATCTACTGAGGATAACACCATAATGACAACATACAGACTGCCATCTACTGAAGGTAACACCATAATGACAACAGACAGACTGCTATCTACTGAAGATAACACCATAATGACAACATACAGACTGCCATCTACTGAAGGTAACACCATAATGACAACATACAGGCTGATATATACTGAAGATAACACCATAATGACAACATACAGACTGCCATCTACTGAAGGTAACACCATAATGACAACATGCAGACTCCTATCTACTGAAGATAACACCATAATGACAACATACAGACTGCCATCTACTGAAGGTAACACCATAATGACAACATGCAGACTCCTATCTACTGAAGATAACACCATAATGACAACATACAGACTGCCATCTACTGAAGGTAACACCATTATGACAACATGCAGACTGCTATCTACTGAAGATAACACCATAACGACAACATACAGGTTGCTATCTACTGAAGATAACACCATAATGACAACATACAGATTGCTATCTACTGACGATAACACCATAATGACAACATACAGACTGCTATCTACTGAAGATAACACCATAATGACAACATACAGGTTGCTATCTACTGAAGATACAACCATAATGACAACATACAGACTGCTCTCAGCTGAAGATAACACCATAATGACAACATACAGACTGATATCTACTGAAGATAACACCATAATGACAACATACAGACTGATATCTACTGAAGATAACACCATAATGACAACATACAGGCTGCTATCTACTGAAGATAACACCATAATGATAACATACAGGTTGCTATCTACTGAAGATAACACCATAATGACAACATACAGACTGATATTTACTGAAGATAACACCATAATGACAACATACAGACTGATATCTACTGAAGATAACACCATAATGACAACATGCAGACTGATATCTACTGAAGATAACACCATAATGACAACATACAGACTGATATCTACTAAAGATGGCACCCTAATGACAACCTACAGACTGCTATCTACTGAAGATGGCACCATAATGACAACATACAGACTGCTATCTACTGAAGATAACACCATAATGACAACATACAGGTTGCTATCTATTGAAGATACAACCATAATGACAACATACAGACTGATATCTACTGACGATAACACCATAATGACAACATACAGGCTGCTATCTATTGAAGATACAACCATAATGATAACATACAGACTGCTCTCAGCTGAAGATAACACCATAATGACAACATACAGACTGCTATCTACTGAAGATAACACCATAATGACAACGTGCAGACTGATATCTACTGAAGATAACACCATAATGACAAAAAGCAAAAATAAACGGGTCCGTAACTTAAAGCAAAGTAAAGAAACATGAATTAAAAAGTGTTACGAGCCTTAATGACTCAAGGCCAATATCACCTTTTACCCAAATTCACAACTATATTGATACCATAATGACAACATACATACTGCTATCTATTGAAGATGGCACGATAATGACAACATGCAGACTGCTATCTACTGAGGATAACACCATAATGACAACATACAGACTGCCATCTACTGAAGGTAACACCATAATGACAACAGACAGACTGCTATCTACTGAAGATAACACCATAATGACAACATACAGACTGCCATCTACTGAAGGTAACACCATAATGACAACATACAGGCTGATATATACTGAAGATAACACCATAATGACAACATACAGACTGCCATCTACTGAAGGTAACACCATAATGACAACATGCAGACTCCTATCTACTGAAGATAACACCATAATGACAACATACAGACTGCCATCTACTGAAGGTAACACCATAATGACAACATGCAGACTCCTATCTACTGAAGATAACACCATAATGACAACATACAGACTGCCATCTACTGAAGGTAACACCATTATGACAACATGCAGACTGCTATCTACTGAAGATAACACCATAATGACAACATACAGGTTGCTATCTACTGAAGATACAACCATAATGACAACATACAGACTGCTCTCAGCTGAAGATAACACCATAATGACAACATACAGACTGATATCTACTGAAGATAACACCATAATGACAACATACAGACTGATATCTACTGAAGATAACACCATAATGACAACATACAGGCTGCTATCTACTGAAGATAACACCATAATGATAACATACAGGTTGCTATCTACTGAAGATAACACCATAATGACAACATACAGACTGATATTTACTGAAGATAACACCATAATGACAACATACAGGTTGCTATCTACTGAAGATAACACCATAATGACAACATACAGACTGCTCTCTACTGAAGATAGCAGCATAGTGACAATGCTTTCTACTGAATATAACGTCCTCCCTGCAAAAGCCCAGTATCATCAGTGAAAATTAAGGGCGCGTGTAGTTAAAATGTGTAACCTATCGACACATTCAATTATGACCACCAAGGTCAAACAACGATATTCATGATAATGCGGTAATTGTGGCCAAGTTAGCAGAGCATCAGACGAGGATAGAGCTAGAGGGAACTTTAGATCGTCTCCCATGCAGAAATGTCTGACAGATTTGCTTTAGAATGTCTGTCAATGTTTTTTTTCTGATTTGGGGAAATGATATCTCTTTTTGTTTAAAATCTGTTAATTTTTATTTGTTTAGGTACTTTTTCTCTGTTCTGTTGATTTTTTCTATTTCGTTTTTTGTTTATTTATTTAATTTGTTTGAGTCTTTTTTTTTCACGATTCTTTGTTTCTCTGTTGGTTTATCTCTTTTCATTTCATTTTGCTTTGTTTCTCTTGTATTTAACAATTAATATGGAGAGTAACTATATACTATGACATAATGGGTTCTCCCCTGAAATTATATGAAAGCAATATTAATTATTATTATTATTATTATTATTATTAAGTTCGACGGTTTTTAATAAATAGTATAAAACCCATAAAACCCTCACATATTAAATTCGTACCGACTTCTCTATACATGTTTGCAACCAGATTCCTTTGTCGCGAGCGACAAGTCTTTAGTCGTGTTCACACAGTCGGACTTAAATCACTTATTACCGGTCTTAAATTACGTCGGTAATAGTATCGGATATAAGCAGTCCAAGAGAACGCCAATATGGATCAGGAGTATTACATAATAATACCCTGCAATGACAATAGCTGCACTAGGTTAATCGTATAATCTCCTTATGTGGTTAGCATGGCTGGGCCAGAAAATCCACAAGGTCAGCCAATGTATGTACATGTATTCTGTACATGTACCATATCTTTTACAATGGGTGATAAATTTCTGGTTTGTTTTATTTCAAAACGCAACATTCGATATTCTAAAGCTTGGTCCAAATCCAAGAGAAGAACCAACTCTAGTAATTTATGTGGTTTCAAATTATATCAGACGTTGCCTTTTTGATAGAAATGGTGTTTGTTGATGTGCACAGTTTCCCATTAGATCATAACATGCTGTTGTACATCCAAGGTCAAAGGTCTTTTAATCCATATTTGGCGTTGTTCTGGGACTGATAAGTGGCAGTGTGAATTATCGTCGGATATAACTATATCCGACGTAATGTGCTTTAAATCCGACAATTTGTTCACACTGTCGGACTTAAATTACGTCGGTAATAGTATCGGATATAAGTGGCAGTGTGAATGAGCGTCGGATATTAAAAAATTACTATATCCGACGTAATGTGCTTTAAATCCGAAAATTTAAGGCTGAAGATGACCAGGGTTAAGAGCTGTTAAAACCGATCGAAACGTTACGTCCGGTAATAGTAATTACGCGTGGACATGCAGCACTATTGGGCTGTCGGATATAACTGTGAGTATATCACTCGCGCAAAATTTTAAGCAGAGTCATAGGCGTAGATCCCGGGGATGGGGGGATAAATGGATGGTCCATACAATCACCCCCCCTCAATGTTGACGCCTGATAATGGGTTTCTGACCAAATTAACCTCATATTTGCCCATTTGTTGCCCCAAAAGTGCACATTTTCGCGCGCTTCGCTCGCATTTATTCTACTTTGACACCATTATTTCATCAGTTTAGCTTCAAAATAGCAAAATTTTTCGCGCATGGTGCTGGATTGATTATACTTGAAATTTTTTTTCCAACTCCACCCCCACCCCAATGTAAAAAAGTACATTTACAGAGTAATTAACTGCGCGATGTCATCATGGCTGCAGCTGCAAATATTAATATAAATAAACGCAATAGATGGGTCAATTGGAATGACAATGGCTATCCTCAAAATTTGGAGAGACACGGAAAGTATTTCTGGGATAAAAAAAAGCTTTGTGTACTGAATGACCCCATATTTTTGTAATTGTACATTTGACCTGAATGCCCCCTACTTTTAACATGGCCGAGGCACATCCCTGCCATTTCAGATATGGAGTGCCCCCCCGGGCATGGTGTACATCTTTGAAAAAATGACAAAAATATAAAAAATAACAATGACTCCCATCATCATGCTATTTTTTTCTTGGGGGGGGGGTCCCACATTTACAAAAAGTCGGCTTCAATAAAATTGCGACCTCCCTATTTCGTCAGCAAAGATTTTATGACCCCCCCCCACCGTTTGCACCCCGCCCCAACAGGCATCGGTCTTTTGGAATAAAATAAACACTATCTGTAGTCATGTTGTGTTGTGAATCCCTACATTTTGGTCATCAAAAATATTTTATGACACACCCTAGCATCGGTCTTTTGGAATAAAATAAACACTATCTGTAGTCATGTTGTGTTGTGACTCCCTACATTTTGGTCATCAAAAATATTTTATGACACCCCCTATTTTTCTTTCCTTATATTTGGGACCCCTAATCATCTTATAAAATCCAATTGCATGCCTTTCTGTTATCATGCTTATGGCTTAATAAATTTCATCTCCATCTACTTCCAGGGCCATACTGCCCCCCCCCCCCCACTGAGCCATCTGGAGGGTTTATATTTGCTACCCCCCTAGAAACTCGTGTAGGTCATCCCAATAAGGATGGTCAATTGCTCCTGCGCCTGAAATTTTTACCCGATCATGGAGGGTGCGATGGAGAGTTTTCAGTGCCTTTATCTTAGCATGTATCTGCTCCCCCGACCGTATGGGGAATCCACCCTTGTCATGTAATAGCGTGGCTATCTCCTCCCAAAAGCTTTTTTTTATCCCAGAAATATTTTCCGTGTCTCTCCCAATTTTGAGGATAGCCATTGTCATTCCAATTGACCCCTCTATTGCGTTTATTTATAGTAATATTTGTAGCTGCAGCCATGATGACATCACGCAGTAAATTACTCTGCTCAGTGGCGTAGATTTCTTTTTGACATTGGGGGGGGGGGGTTGGGGGTGGGGGTGGAGTTGGAAAAACAATTTCACGTATAATCAATCCAGCACCATGCGCGAAAAAGTTTGCTATTTTGAAGCTAAACTGATGAAATAATGGTGTCAAAGTAGAATAAATGCGCGCGAAGCGCGCGAAAATTTGCACTTTTGGGGCAAAAATGGGCAAATATGAGGTTAATTTGGTCAGAAACCCATTATCAGGCGTCAACATTGAGGGGGGGTGATTGTATGGACCATCCATTTATCCCCCATCCCCCCGGGATCTACGCCTATGACTCTGCTTAAAATGTTGCGCGAGTGATATACTCACAGTTATATCCGACAGCCCAATAGTGCTGCATGTCCACACGTAATTACTATTACCGGACGTAACGTTTCGATCGGTTTTAACAGCTCTTAACCCTGGTCATCTTCAGCCTTAAATTGTCGGATTTAAAGCACATTACGTCGGATATAGTAATTTTTTTTTATATCCGACGCTCATTCACACTGCCACTTATATCCGATACTATTACCGACGTAATTTAAGTCCGACAGTGTGAACAAATTGTCGGATTTAAAGCACATTACGTCGGATATAGTTATATCCGACGCTAATTCACACTGCCACTTATATCCGATACTATTACCGACGTAATTTAAGACCGGTAATAAGTGATTTAAGTCCGACTGTGTGAACACGACTTATTACCGGTAATAAGTACATGTGTGAACACAGCTATAGAATTCGCTCGAGTGTCTTTGACTATGCTTCAGTGGTTATAAAAAGATTCAAAAGATAACATCTGCCCTAATAATCCCAAGCTTTTGTCTAAAACTGCTACACGGAGGATGTTTCATTATAGCATGGAAATAGTAGATGAGAAGGAATCACAACTAACAACGCACTGAATGGTCTATTGTTCTATTGTGTCCGATTTGAGCGCTGACATGTTGGAAAATGTTGCCAATCAATATTCATGAGAGTGTACATTCAACGTCCAATTTTCGAATTTGGGTGACTTGTGCTTTGCAGGTGTAAAATACATCTGACTGGGCGTTTTGAATACGTAACGCATAAAGGCATTGACATCATCGAATGGCTGCCTATAGTGCTGTTAGTGTTAGGCCTATGTGTGTGTGGGGGGGGGCATGTGTTTAGTTTCTATAATAATTATTATAAAAGGCCTACATTTATTTGTCATTCATTTCTTTTCCTTTCTCTGTACTTGCTAAAGTATCACTCCCTCTTCTTATCTCCCTTTACTTCTCCATCCCCTCTTACGTTTTGTCCCCTCTCATTCCTATCATTTTCCTTACCTTTCTATTTATTTACGCTTATTTATTTATTTCTCTTTATTTCTTCCTCTTTCTCTCTTCCTCCAGTCCCCTCTCATTCTTCATATCCCCTCCGCCACCCTCATCCCCTCCCAAGACCTCTCACAGAAGAGCTGCCCCCTTCAGTACGCCACTGATTATGATATTCTCCTTCTTAAAATAAAATAAAATAAAATAAAATCTCAATTTGTAAAACAACTTTTATATAGGCCTATACCGGTATACTTATTATATGTTACATGTATACGTAGCTCCCGGACGTAGCTATTTAATACCATTATTGTACTATAGACATGCAGACACATGGCAGCCTTGATGCGTAATCATTCAGCAAGCGCATTCAATTTATTTAAATGAAGCACCTAATGTCAGTGGGGTGACAACGTAATATGCATTAGCGGCTAATGTGTGCCTTTTTGTGCTTACGGCTACTCAATCACACACTTGGGTTTATGTATAACAATAGGTACTTTTCGTTCCATTAAGCGCTTTCACGCGACTTTCATTTGATCACTTATTGACAGTAGCCTGCTAGGCAAAGCGTTAATACACTGTCGGGTCAGCTTACCGATTTAATGGCGGAAGCCCTTTGTCCCAAACAAAAGGTACCTTTCGATGAATAGCTTGTCAGATTTCAAATCGGCACAAGGTTTCAATGCGTTACGTAATCTATTTCCTCTCCATCTTATAATAGCTCCATGGTATGACTAGGTTTTATATGGTTCACAGGGCTTGAAAGAAGATGTTTATGTGGATTAACATACTTAAAAGTGGGAAGATTCAAAAGGCCAGCCAAAAATATGATGTGTTATGCGTGTTCTACTTTTATTGTTATAATTCATCATGACTGTTTAATGTGATAGGCCTATAATAGAGAGATTGCGATTTCCAAACGTAGACATCGGACGTACGTTGATCTATTCAAAACCACTCTCCTGTATTGAAGCGAGGTCACGTATTTAGCTATTTTTGAAGATATTCCACGTGCGAAATCGACGTAGATACATCGTTGAAAATGCACAAAATTTGTCCATTTCACAATATGTTAAAGACAGTCAAAGATAATGAACATACGAAGGAAAGTCTAATTATTATTATGATCCTTTTTGTTTGTAACAAATCATTATAATAAAGGTACAGCGATGTGTTAAAAGTGGACTAAATTTAAACGCAATATTCATACGCAGAGATTGTCTATTGAAATGTGTGTGATACTTTGCGTATAAAAAATGACCTTGCGATTTGACATTTTGGACTCAACATAGCATTAAAACGTACGTTCCACCATGGTTCCACGTGGAAATAGGCTGATTTTACCTCGAGTCTAGGTAAAGGAAACGTAGAGAACGAGTGTTTCTCTACGAATGTTATAGTCAAAATATCATGTGTTTTTGTACAGCTGAGGGTGGTGCAATAACTTTGTGTATCCCCGAGGTGGTGAAGTATTATAGGGGGTGGGGGGAGATTGCTTGGCAGGTCAAAGGGGGGCAAGCATTTTTTGCAGGTCGAAAGTTGGGTGGGGGGAGGGCAAGGAAATTTTGGCTCAGATATTTTAGGAACATTAGGAACACGTTCAAATATTCACAATTCCTGATTGGTTATTTATTTATTTATTTATTTATTTATTTATTTATTTATTTATTTATTTATTTATTTATTTACATATTATTGTTATTATTATTATTATTATTATTATTATTATTATTATTATTATTATTATATCGCCCTGCACTACAACGTTCACGCGGTACCTATGCATTGAACCATAGATGTCAAAGAAAGGATGTTCACTCGCACCTATAAGATTAGTATTTTTGAAAAGAGCTGTATTGTATTCAATCTATGTTTGCAGACATACGCAGGTGATTAGTGCAATCTGCTTGTGTTGGCATGGTTGGGCGATCTATTCAAACATTGTATTCATCTATTGCCATTATTACGTCACTTCTTAACTTATAGAGGCCCTGCATTCTTTTATCGATTGGCTCCAAACAAAGGATTTGAACCGGTGTCCTTCACCGTAGTTATGGCGGAGTGCAGTTCAACAAAAGCATGATTGCAATCTACCACGACATTTCGGCTCACACACATAAGAAATGCACTACGATAAAAATAGGTTGATGAAAGCATTAATGCCCAAAATTGAAAAGCTGTATAATTTATAAACAATATACACTACACATAAAAATACTACTACAAGGGATTTTCAACATATAAGAATCCAAACAATCAAGTACCAACATGCACAGTTTTGTCCTTATATCACTTTTGGGTTTATAACAAAATGTTTTCAAGCCTCTATCGTGATTGGCAGCTGCATAAGACATCTCTTTGATAGCTGATAATAATGCCCATCTATTCACCAAGTGGCTATCAGGGCACGTGCATTTCAAATCGCCCACCATATTTCATATGGTACAAGAAAGCCATTGAACAGTGTAGCGGTTTGTTTGAGCATATCGACAGACGAGTCCCTCGCCTTTGTTGATAAACAATGATTTCATATTATCATAATGACAGTGCTCATCAGTTAAAAACTATTCGGATGGGGGGATA